>NW_027657981.1:0-15844 GCF_964235325.1 Thermobia domestica
CCGACAACCCGACCCGAGTAGCCTGACCCGACAACCCGACCCGAACTGACCCCACCCGACAACCCGACCCGTTTGAGAGCACTATGGTCACGACACTGGGTGAACGCCAAACTGCACTCACATTGGGAAACTAGTTTTAAAAGCATAATTTTAGAAAATAAAGCATAAAGCATAATTTAAAATAGATAGCACAATTCTTGGAAAATTCTCTTTAACTGAAAGTTTAACATACTGTGTTAATATTTTTTAAAGCCAATATTTACAATGCAAAATCATTGAGAACATAACAATGCAACAATGAAAAGTTTATTTTCATTTCTGTAAATTTTTCGGTGTAATCCTTTGATGTGGAGAAAAGAAAGTAAAAGAAGAAATTTTTCCGCCAACAATGAATAGTATGCAAGAACTCCATACTATATTGTTACAGTGACGACGCCAGCTTTAAGTTCTTAGGGGGGAAAAGGAGGGGCAGATACATTTTCGGGAGCGGCTATTTGCCATACCAAAAATGACATATTTATTACGTTTGACTTATTTTACATTACATTGTGTATTTCGTTGCTGTTTTTATGTTAGATCTATATGATTATAAATTAAACTTATTTCAAATAAAATTTGTAACTAACAAATAAGTAACGTCTCCACATGAAATATTTTTCAATGAAACTTTTGAAGCCTAAACATAAATTGAATTACTTTCGCGTATGCTACAAGTAACACATTTCGTCTATATGCTACGTATCTCTCTCTCTCTCCATATATATATATATATATATAAATTTTAGTTATACTTCTTTCTTATGATATATATATATATATATATATATATATGTAGAGAGAGAGAGAGAGCCAGAGAGAGAATTTACGAGGAGCTGCTGAAAATGTCGTAGTCCAATCCAGAAGGAGTGTAGGTACTAGGTAGAAAAATGAAACCGTAGTTTAGAAAAACATATCTCTGTATGTACAAATATAAATTTTCATATTAATAATGAAATTCTTATTGTTTCTCAGGGCTCTGAAGTGATTATGTGTGCCCAAACAGATAATTTCACGAACATCCAGATCCTTACTGTTATTACATTCTTGTTCCACCAAGGAAAGTCACCGAAGTAAATTAATTAGGAAATCAGTGAAACACCACGGGACTCTTCTCCGTTATATATAGTGGTAAAGAACTAAGTGGCTTAGTATAAACGTAGCAATTTCTCAACAAATTATGCTTTACATCCAGGATGATTAAAAACAATGACTCTTCCTGGAATTATGGATGCAATTTGTGACATTATTCTTGAAAATTGCAGCATTTCAGCCAGTGGTGGATATAGCCCGGGGCCGGAAGGCCTAGGCCACCCCAGTTTTTGTGTGACAAAAGTAATTTAAGCTATTTATATTTATTATAGTCTGAGGTCTGCACCCCGCTTTCTCAGTTTTTACCTTCTCAGCAAAACTTGTGTCAGGGATTCTGGGTATTTCTTTGGAACTCGTCGGTAGCATAATTCAGAATGGCTTGGGTATGCGCAAGTTCTCGGCATAATGGGTTCCCAAAATATATGTCAGGAGAATAAAAGGGTAACGGCATTAAGAGAAGTATTCTTCCAATTTGATCGTAATGCTGATCAATTTCGCTGACGAATAGTAACCATAGATGAAATATGGTTGTACCACTATGATCCTGAATCGGAACAACAGTCAATGGAGTAGTAGCACTCATTTCTCCATCGCCCCAAGAAGTTCAAGACACAGAAGTAGGTTGAGAAACTGTTTGGAACATTCTTCTGGTATAAGTATGGAGTGGTAGACTACCTCCTCAATGGTCAGATATTTAATCCAGAATCTCTACATTACTTACAAAACTGAAAGAAAAATTCAAAGTTCAACGCTGCGGAAAATGAAAAGAAAGGAATTCTGTACCTTCAGGAGAATACACCTGTCCATCAAGCCCCTGCGAACATAACTGACATTGCATAATCTAGGATTTCAATGTCTAGATCATCATTCTTATTCCGCAGATTTAGCTCCGTCTAACTATTACGTGTACTTATTTCCCAAACTTAAATAACACTTGAAAGACGCCATTTTAGATCTGATAGGGGTAGTGCTACTAACAGTGGTGCGAGGAAATCTAGTTTTTTTTTTTTTTTTTTTTTTTTAACTTTTCTGCAAAAGCTGGAGCACTGTACAAGGTAGTATATTGACTCGGGGGAAGAGAAGAAGAAGTAAAACCTCACCAATCCACGTGCACTCCTTCTGGGTTGGGCTACGAATTTTTCAGCAGTTCCTAGTCAATATGGTAGACGTCACGTCAGTACTTTGAAACAAAATAAGTAAAGGAGCACTAGTATAAACCAATTACTAACTAAAAATCAGCACTCTGACAATCATTTTATTGGGAATCAATTTCATTCCATAATTTTATTATTATCATTTGCAGGAAGGGAAAACACAACTCTTTTTATCTCCTTCAAAAAAATTAAGCCCTGGTAGTTGCAAACTAAACTGTTATAAGCACATCCTCTGAGTATTGGAAGCCGAGAATAATGTTTCAGAAAAAAGAAGTTTTAAATAAAACAAAATATGAAACTGAAAACTTCAAACCTGGACAAATACAAACAAGTTACGTAACTGGTTTTACCTTTCTTTTGTTTCCAATCGAAGTTGATCCAATGAGAAGAAAACAAGTCGACCAAATCTACTATTGTTCGCTAGGCACAATTATTAAAAATCATAAGAAAGAAGTATAACTAAAATTTACCTCAAAAGGGGCTAAATTAAAAAACAGAAATATGCGTGCATACCCAGACGCTCAAAGAAGAAAGCTTGAGGATTAATCTGCTACATAGTAAATTCATGAAAAGTAGACTACAATTTGTCAATGAGATTGGTTATGATACTGATATATAATACTACATGAAGAATGTTTAAAGATTGTACGAGTCTGGGGGGGGGGCAGTCTAGGTGGCAGTCAGGGGGGCAGAAGTAGCTACTAGGGGGGCGCTCGCCCCCATTGCCTCCCTCTGGCGTCATCACTGTATTGTTATGTTTACTTTTTGAACTTAAGCACTTTCTGTACTTTTTGGTGGCATCTTTTACTTTCCCTTTCTGTATATATGTACCTGTAAGGCTCACACAAATGATAGAAAAAATTTATTCGAGCAAAGCACATCTCTTTACAACGAATTAAGTAGAAAGTTCATTAAATATGAGAGAAACTAGTTGCAAAAAATATCAATAAATAGATCAAGATATTTAGAATATTTGATGTATAATAAATATACATTATACACGATAAATGTAAAATAATCATTGAAATTAACAATAAAGCATAATTTAAAAAAAGCATAAACAAGAAATAAAGCATAATGTGGGTTGCTCTAACAATTAAGTTGTATGAAGACGAGAAGAAAACGAAAGCTGATTCCTTAACGAATTTCGTTGATCTTCTTTGTGTCTACAAAAACGCATTCCTAGAAACCTACAAGCTAGGTATCATCTCTGTGATTATATCAGTTTCTAGTGCTACATGTGAAAGGTCATTCTCTTCTTTGAAAAGATTAAAGACTTATATACGCAAGTCAATGACTCATGATAGGTTGAAAAACTTAGTGTTACTTTATATTGAGAAGAAAATTGCTAAATCGTTAGATCTTTAACAAGTTGTGGATATGTTTGCTGCTGCTCACACGAATAGAAAGATCCTCTTCAAGTAGAGGCATGAACCTATAAGTTATTTTCTTTACCTGTAAAAGTGTATTTACTTCCACTTAAGTCAACCAGCTACACATATTTTAAACGCCATGATTAAATAACTTATTACTTATATGAGAAATCAATTGCATTAATGAATGCTAGTTGTTTGAGGTACCGTAGTAAATTCTTATATTTTCACTGTTTTCCTAAGAGTAAAATCATGAACAATAAAGATGGAAACATTCACCTTGAATACACACACACACACACACACACACACACACACACATATATATATATATATATATATATATATATATATATATATATATATATTGGAGATGTCCCCCTCAAAATCCTCTTGGGCCCTTTATTGCCCCCCTGAAAAAAACTCTAGCTACGCTACTGGACACCATGCACTAGAGATGAATTCTCTACCACTGAGCCACCGCGGCCCTGCTTGGGCTTGGTCGTCCATATCCAATCTCTCTTTTGGCGTTGCTTAACAACTCCTAGTTTTGTTCTAAATCCAGACTCCATATTGGCGTAGATATTAATATTAGAGTCGATTGGTAAAATCAATCTTCCACATTTAAAAATTAAAGTACACACAAGTAGAAAAATAAGCATTTATCATAAAAACACTAGCTCCAAGTGTTCAAAATAGATTTATGGTTTCTATAAAATCAATTGAAAATTGCTATTTTTAATTAGGCAGCTAGTGAAAAACAGCAGCTTTCGACTCCAGCCGAGTTTAAACTCAACCTAAACTCAGTTGACCAAAGTGAACTGACCCGACTGACCCGACCCGATAACCCGACTGACCCGACCCGAAAACCCGACCCGAGGGACCCGACCCGATAACCCGACCCGAGCTGACCCGATTGACCCGATTGACCCGACCCGACAACCCGACCCGAGCTGACCCGATTGACCCGACCCGAGCTGACCAGACTGACCCAACCCGACCCGACCCGAGCTGACCCGACAACCCGACCCGAGCTGACCCGACCCGATAACCCGACCCGAGTTGACCTGACCCGACCCGACCTAAGCTGACCCGTTTGAGAGCACTGGGTCCGTCTGGCCGAAACTAGGAGTCTCGCTCATCTTCTTTTAATAACAAAATAAATTGCATAATTCAATCTCGATAGACAATGCCATCCACAGTTGTATTGAAAAAGAGAGGACCTACGATACGCGTTATCGCACACCACACACCGACCTTCTGAGGATGAAGCGGTACTTCATATAACACGTGTGAATTCTCGATGGACTAATAATGAGAGTTGTGGCTATTTATGTAACCATTCAAATGAAACCACACCTCGTCGGTGTAAAAGACCTTATCCAATAAATCTACACCATTAAGGAATTGAAACAATGACAGTACCTCACCCATGCTTCATTATCAGTTTCCATTAGTTCTTGTACAGCGGTGGACACTTCTAAATGGTACAGCCATATGGAGATTTACGGCTAAGGTGTACCATTTAGAAGTGTCCACCGCTGTACAGCATGCATTTTGTATGGGTGCATTTTCAACTTGTGCGAGAGGTAGTTTTAGGTAAACTGGAATTTGCTGCAACTTTTCGAACAGACTTCCTTGGAGAATTTATTATTCGTAGCTCTACACTGTGAAGAGCCTCTGCAGTTAGTACTGTAGGTATTCCTGAGCAAGGATTGTCACAAACAAAACAAGTGTCATGAAATCGTTGCAGAAGGCGCTATATATTACTTTCTTTGGAACTGTTGAGTTGAGAAAGATTTCTTGAAATCGTGTTCTAACCGATTCATACGAATAGCTTTGAAAATAAAACTCAATAATGCGTGTTCTTTCTTCATCGGAATACGGCATTGTAACAAAAACAACGTCAGTAATCAGCGGCGCAATCAGCTATAAGCTCGCCCTCCCCACGAAACTAACTGGTATATCTTATATAGCAGCGCTGCAGATAAAGGGCGTGAGTGGATAAGTATAGTGAAATGGCCCCAGATGAATCTTGGGACGAGAAGTGGGTGGTATATAGGTACCCCCAAGATACATTAATCCCTCACGTTTCAAACCTCAACTCTCATTGCTTTATGAGAAATGGCGCAAAATCGGGAAAATGGGAAAAATTAATTTGTTTCTCAAGAATGGCTCGATCGATTTTGTTCAGACTTGGATGTATGTATAGGTGTATACAAGAGCTTTGTCTGAAAAAAATAACAGCTCTCCCAACCATTTCCCCCCTCAAAAAGTTCGAGTCCCTTTTCAACTATGATAGTCTGCGAGTACAATTATGAAAAAAATAAATATTAGATGTCGCTTTAACCCTAGAATCACATATTTTTTTTCCCCAAAATTGTATCACGGATACGCCATGGTCAAAATTAGGCAAAACCGCACCTATAAGGGGGCAAGTGCTTAAAGAACAGCTATTGTTGAAGCTTTAGCATATTTGGTAAGTGAATGAATGAGAAATCACACCTGAAAAGCGCTAAACTGACTTAGGCCCCATTTGATGGCTTGTGGAGTCCCCATCTCCATTTTAAGCCAAAGTGAAACTGTTGATGTGGGTGTTTATTTCATATGAGTCAATCAGACTGAACATAAATAGGATGAGATTAAAATAACCATTTGACCCCCTTAAGTATCCCATTTGAGAATGCCTGAAGTTTCAGTGTGTGTGTTCGTATAAAAAATCAATGTTACCCAGTGATGCCCACCCCCCCTCATGTCCATGACGCACCCCCCTCAATTGCCTATACGTAGGTGTTCTTCCTTGAAAAAAATCTTTTCGATTAATTTTTACACCCTCTCAAACATATTTATATAGATTTTTAACCCCCCCAAATATTTCAATGACGCAGTTTGCGTCATAGCCCCCCCTTGTGGGCACCCCTGTGTTACCTATACCTACGGTGTCCAATCAAAGTAAAATAACCTCTGCTGGAAAGAGAATAACCATCAACGTAATGCAACGTTTATTGTAGTGTCTCCCATAGTTCCTGAGAGGGGGGATGGGAATAAGAAGTAGAGTAGTGGAAAACTGCAACATTTGAATAAAAGGTACATTTCATCCAAGAAATAGAAGAAAATATAATACAAACGGAAAGTAAGTTACATGTAACAAGTACAAGTATTTCAATGTGTGAAATAAATACGAATGAAAGGAACACTGCAGTACGTAATTCAGTCCTTGTCACTGTTTTCATTTATGACCTTACAAATGTTATCGTGATAGAATATTTTGCTCAATATTTGTGCTGGTTTTGGGATCCTCGACAATTATCTTCCATAACTTATGTAATAAATAATGGCTGCAACATGGGAGCAAGAGCCAACTGTTCGTAATCCATTTGCACAGTCGCAGCAATTCCTAATTACACTTTCGTATCCTTCTGTATTTGGTTTTAAATGAAGCATTTGTACAGTATGTCTTGCTTTGTGCATACCTTGAATGCACTGTCACTTTCAATATCTTGTCGTTGTCTTTAACATAGTGCATATTAATATTATCTCTTTCATCCAACATTTCACCCAAATAACATATTGCCTGTTTATGTTGGAAAGTTTCACAAAATAATCCTTTCAAATATTTTTCGGTCATTCGAGGAAAGTTCTCAAGATCCTGTGAAGAAATAGATGTAAACGAAAGTTCTTTTGATAGCAACTTCTTCTGTTCACAAAGGCTGCAATGGTATTTTCTTTTCCTGAAGTTTCCTCACATTTTATGATCGCAGTAACTGCGGAGTAACTTTAATCTACTGTTAAACGTATGGAGAATATATTGTCTAGACAACTAGCAATTCTATAATACGGCCCGATACTATCATTTTATTGTCAAATATTTCATCCAACAGATGATACTTTTCTTCCACCATTCCAGCATTCCACGTGTAACTTCAACTGACCTACGAATTCTTGTCACAAACTTAATATCATTTGCTTCTGCAGTGGACATTTTTTTAAAACTTTTAAATGCATTCATAGGAATTTCATAACCTTTGTCCTCAATATAAATTTTATAGGGTCTATATTTTAATCCATTAACTACTAATTTACTAATAGAACCTATAAAACGTCCAATTCTTATGTAGAAGGTGGTCTTGCCCCCCCCCCCCAAATCGCAAAAGACGCTCCTGGCTGTCAGTATTCCTTTTTTCGCTACAAATTCACATAATCAAAAAGATTCTTTGTTTTGTGTTTGTTCTAAAGTGATAAGGGTGTTCATTCCGTAATAAATTGTTAAATATCAACAGTTTCACAATATCCCAAACTAGGGGTGGCGGCGCCACAGGCCATCAAATGGGGTCTCGGTGAATTTGACACTTCAGGTGTGATTTCTCATTCATTCACTTATCATATATACTAAAGCTACATACATAGCTATTCTTTTTGCATTCTTCCCCTTATAGGTGCAGTATAGTTGGTTTTGGCTAATTTTGACCATGGCGTACCCATGATATAATTTTGAAAAAAAAAATGTATGTGATTCTAGGGTTAAAGCGACATCTAATATTTATTTTTTTCATAATTGTTCATAAATATCATTTTCATAATTTTTTTCATAATTATTCATTTCATAATTTTCATCATTCAGACCATCATAGTTGAAAACGGACTCAAAATATTGAATCGAATTTTTGAGGGGGGAATGGTCGGGGGTAGCTGTTAATTTTTTCAGACAAAGCCCTTGTACACACCTATACATACATCCAAGTTTGAATAAAATCGATCGAGCCATTCTTGAGAAACAAATTAATCCCACTTTTCCGATTTTGCACCATTTCTCATGAACCAATGAGAGTTGAGGTTTGAAAAGTGAGGGATTAATGCATCCTGGAGGTAACTACATACCACCCTCTTCTCGTCCCAAGATTCATCTGGGGCCGTTTCACTAATCCAGCCATGCCCTTTTGCTGAAATTTCCAAAAAATCTTTATTACTTGGTAGTCTTGGCCCCTCCCGAAATAAAATCCTGGTCTGCCCCACTGTCAGTAGTGAACGCAACACAACACAACACACAATGACATTTGATAAGCACATGGCCCGAAGCAAAATTCCACCGCGAATAAAGACTTAGACTTAGGCTATTTGAGAAAGCGTTACCCCCTGTAGCGAAAGCGGCCAGGGTGGCTATTCAGTAATTTTACTTTCACCAGAGTTGTAAATCATACTGTGAGTCAGTCAGGGTTTCCGGGTCTTTTTCCCAGGTCCAGGTGTAATAGCAGAGTTCCAATACTCTTCACATACCATCTTCCAAGCAGCTGATTCTTGCTACAATCCCTTTGCCTGGCAACACGTCTTTCCTTTTTCCCTTCCTTTTGAAATATTTTAAACAGCAGGCGGTCTATTGTTCCGAAATGCACCAAATACGCTCGAGCTGACGTTTTCTCCGCGTCATTATGGCTTTCGCGTTTGTGATTAGCCATCTACATTTAAATACAGGGTCAGTGTATTCCAAGCGTACGCATGAGCAATAAATACGCTTTGCGATCGCCTCAAATAGCCGGGTACTTTCTGCCGGGTAATGCATTTTCTCCCTGCCAGTACGGGTTGCCAGCAGTTACTTTTTATTTTTATTTTATTATTTATTTATTTATTATTATTATTTTTGCAAAAAATCCATTTATTATTTTATTGATAAATCACATTGTCCAAAATATGCGAGGATGATTTACACCTGTTCTAGTACTTTTGCTCGAACATTGTTGTATGTTGTATGCTGTTATTTTTAAAATGTTTTTTTTTTCTGAATACGTAAAAATAGCCTTTACGACTGTCAACGCTGAAAAACAACATGTACTTTTTGTCCTTTCTGATAAATATTGATGCGTACTAAACATTTACATTAAGAATTACCGCGATTAATTATTTTTCTGTTCCTCGCCATTGATTATAAGCAATTTGCAATTTAAAAAATACTTCCAGTCATTTAAACAATTACTAAAATTCAATGTTACGATTTGCCTCATTGGTTTCATTCTGAAAATATTTCCATAGATAATGCTAACTATTGTCATAAAAATCATGTGACTACCAAAAATATCCAACCTTTGCGAATGTGTTTCAAAGATAGGATTGCAAGTACCTTAAAATGTATACATTTTGTACATCTTTGATATCAACATGCAAATTTATCTCCGACGAAGAACTGTGATTCCAAGTGATAATGATAAGTATAATAATATAGACAGTGAAAGCAGAGGAAAAGGATGTGTATGTTGTGGTAACTCTATGTCGATGATTAGAATAAGTCAAAAATAAACAGTTTTCTTCTTTCATTTTAGAATAGACAAGGGCGCCGATCCTTGGGGTTCCGGAGGGCCGCCCCCCTAAAGCTCATGTGTGCTCCCCTATTGTATTTATGAATATACAAATACTTGCCATAATTTAAGTGCAATTTGTCTTAAAATCTTCATATATATATATATATATATATATATATATATATATATATATATAGATAGATAGATAGATAGATAGATAGATAGATATAGATATAGATATAGGGTATATATATATATATATATATATATATATATATATATATATATACCCTATATCTTCTGCGTCTTAATGCCGCCCCCGCCCCACACACAAATTTACAGAGAAATCGGCGCCCTTGAGAATAGACTCTACATTTAGCAGACTAAAATTATATGGAGGAGAAAATCGAGAGGATTTTGATAATATTATTACACATTTTATTACTTACATGGTCTATTGGAGGGGAACAAACATCCCCGACAAAGATGTTTCAGCGAGTTTCTTTGAGGGGATCAAAATGTGATTCAGGCGTAAATCTTCCATCTCCCCAGTTAATCGTATCCTGATTTCTTTGTGGGTAGAAAAGTTTGTATTGATGTAATGTCATTTTGACTTTGATATTTAAGTATTTTATAAAAATTATTTTCTCGAAAGAAATGAATTTTAAATTGAGTCGTTTTAAATACTTATTATTAGTTTAGGAAGTAATGGAAGTACCTTAAAATATAATAATTTGGTCAGTGCTGTCAAAATAATGAAATTATAATTAATTATGTAGATTAATGGAGAACAGTACCTTGGCTATTTGCACATATTAATTGCTTTATTAATTAATTGAATATGAATTAAATGAGAACAGAATACTTGAGTCTCACAAGAATTGTGTTAAATTGATGTAAAAAAAAGTTTTACCAAACTGTAATATGGAATAGAGATACCGTATGTAACCAAACATTCATAGTTTTAAGAAGAAAAACAGGTTTTTAGTCTCTGAAGATAAAAGAAAATATTCGTTCTGCTTTGTACTTATTACGTACATATTGTATATTATTGTATTTATTTCTTTTGTGTGAACTTACAAGTACGAGGAATGTCCTCAAGTAAGTGTAATATGCGTCATATGTACAAAATATTTACATGAGTAAAATAAAGTAATATTACCTTGTCATGATATTTACGTACTCCTCAATCGTATAACAAGAATTTTCTAATAGAAATGATTTTAACTTTTGTCTGAACCTTTTCATATTTTCTTCATACTTTATATCAATAGGCAACATGTTGTACAACTTAACACCACCATGACTTACAAATTTTTGATACATTGCTGAGCGGTGATTACACAAATGAAAATCATTCTTATTTCGCGTATTATGATTATGTACATCCTTATTTGCTACGAATGCCGATAAGTGTTCTTTCAAATACAAAAGGAGACGATACAAATATAAACTATCCAGTGGAAGTACGTATATTGACCTCCTTAAACAAATGTCTACAAGAAAAATTCGGCTTCTTATCACAAAGTATTCTTATGGCTTTCTTCTGAATTTTGAAAACATTAAATCTCTGACTTCAATTTCCCCAGAACATGATACCATATTGCAAGATAGAGTTAAAACACGAATGGTACAAGGTTTTAGCTAATTTTAAATTTACCTTCTTTCTAATAATCCTTAGTGCATAACATATTCTATTTAATTTATTAATAACTGACTCTATATGAAATTCCAATGTCAGGTTATGATCTATAGTAAGACCTAAATACGAACAATGTGTTGTATAGTTAATTTTATTTTGGTTCAGATATAGGTTAGGGTATATTGGTTTACTGCACTTGTTATGAAAATTTATAGCAATGGATTTTTCAACATTAACAAAAAGATTATTGTTCTTCATTAAAAGAGATACTTCATTTAGTGTTTGCCTAGTACTCTGTTCCAATAATTTTTCATTTGTTCCACTCACTACCAGAGTGGTATCGTCAGCGAAAAGGGTAACATCTCCCGAAGATATGCTTTTTTCAAAATCATTAATATATAAAAGGAAGAGCAATGGCCCTAGAATAGATCCTTGCGGAACTCCGTGTTTTATATATAATTCATTTGATAAATAGCTTTCTACAATGTTATTATTCTTATGCGTTATTTCTACGACCTGCCTACGATTTTTTAAGTACGAACCAAACCAGTCCCTTGCTTTACCACGTATTCCACAGTTCTCCAGTTTGTTCAAAAGTAAACTGTATTGTACTGTATCGAAAGCTTTAGACAAATCAAGAAAGATTCCTATACAGTTTTCTTTCTTATCTACAATATTTCTTACTTTCTTAATGAAATTAAATATTGCCGTGTTTGCAGGTCGACCATTAAGGAAGCCATGTTGTTTTGTTGAGATAACATTTTCTTTCAATAAAAAATTAATTACCGTGTTATACTTATTTTTTTTCCAAAACTTTTCGAACGATAGGTAGGAGAGATATTGGTCTGTAGTTATTTATGTTTTGTTTTTCACCTTTTTTAAACAAGGGCTTAACTTTCGCAATTTTTAACTTTTCTGGATACTCGCCATTTGTAAGTGATATATTTGCTAAATGACAAAGTGGTTTTCCTACCTGATTGAAACATCTTTTCAATAAATTATCTGAGATTTCATCAATTCCAGTGTATTTTTGTTTTTGAGAGCTTTTATTATATTTGCTATTTCATCTTCTGACATTGGCTGTAGAAAGATGTTTTTTTCACATTTATTTGAACTTTGTTTAAAATTATTTACAGTAACTACTTTGTAGCCATTGTGTTTACATTTATTTACTTGATCACCATCCATGATTTTTGCGACAACATTTATAAAAGAAATATTAAATATTTCTGCTTTTTCCTTTGGGTTTGTTACATTGTTCCCTTCATATAATATTGTATCTACATATGATGTCTCTTTGCCACCATTTAGTTCTTCATTTATAATGTTCCATATATTTTTTAAGATGTTATTCCCCAATGTGGATTCTGTATAGAATTTTGCAACCACCTTAGAAAAACAATTGAGTATTTAACAACAATAATTTTGTGTCGGTGCAGTTCACTCCTCCTCCACAGATATAACTAAAAGGATCAAATAAAAAAAATCCTTAAGTTGAATAATGAACTAATTTTATTGTAAAGTCAGCTCCATTTATTCTATTCAGTAGCTTTCCCCGCCTTCATCCAATTGGCCCTTGCAGCGTAGTTTGTTACCATTCTCTTTCAAGCAGAGAGTGTCCCATAATGCCACTCTTTCGTTGAGAAGTCCCCCGCACTCAACTTTTATCTTCGGCCCGATGTTCAGATAGCATCGACCTTCTGCTGTGTAATCAGGCCAATCTACCGCTGGTTTCCTAACAAAAACGAAATGCAGTCATCATTAATTAATAGAGATTAAAACATAGCAAAGCAAACTGTAAAGAACAATATAAGAAACAGGACTGACTATGTTTGTAGATGAACGTGCAAAAGGCACCATCACATTTGAGCACTTTCCTCGATTGCAGCGACGCCATCTTCATACATTATAAAATCCCGTTTTACCTCTGAATTTCCCACGGCTCACTTTTACAATATCATAGTGAAATATCCGTAAATTTTTAACTTCTATCTTTTAAAAATAGTTTATGAAGAAACAGGGCCGGATCCAGGATTTCTTGAAGGGGGTGCACCAATACCTACCACTACATTTGATTTAAATTTTTAAGTCTTTAAATGCCTTTAGGCATCTGTGCTGTGAATGAGGAACAGCTTTCTTTTAAGCCTCTAACGGACACATGACAGCAGAAAGTTTCGGAAAATGTTGCTTTTCCACTGCTAGGTTCTCATCTTAGATAGTGTATATTTACAGTGAAAGGGGGTGCATGTGCTCCGGTGCTCCTCCCTAAATCTGGCCCTGTGAAGAAATGTTTCCTTAATTGCAAACAAATATATTTTGTTGTTAGGAATGCAGTGTTATATAATGACTTCGTGCCATCACCTTGTGCTGAGAGTAACAATACTGAAATAAAATTAAAATTTAAGACAAAAAAATATATATTTTTCCACATATTTTGTGTAAAACGTCTTGAAACTTGTTTCTCGTTTGGTATTTAACTTTCTTCTTCCATCCATTGTCTTTTCTTTTTCATTTCTTAAATATTCGAGCCATAGCTGGTGATTCCCACAACAAATTACGTTCCTTGCAGGCCCGTAGCCAGCCCAAAAATTAAGGGGTGGGGCCGGCTGAAGTTAGGGGAGGCCCGATCTAACCATATGATAATTGATCACCATATTATAGTTCATTTGCAAGCCTACCGTGAAAATTTTAGGGGGTCCCGGCCTCCTAGACCCCCCTTGATACGGGTTTGGTTCCTGAGCAAAGGAAAAACTTCAAGTTTGAGAATCAACATTGATTCCACGTTTATTGGTGATTCATTACACCTAATTTCCGTCCGTAACGAATTTTGTTGATGTCGATTTTATGTGTATGAATATCAGAAAATGCTCAAGTAGGCTCTATTACCCTTTACCCCTTATGAAAAACTAAACGTTAGAAAAAAAAAGAAGAACATGAAAAAGATTTTTACCACAGCTTGGCATCACTGCGATTGAGATGTACAGCTCACAGATGACGAGAAGAAGCCTAGCAGAAGTAGTGTGACGTAGGTATGGACTCGCCCACTTTTCGCACGGGGGTTTCAAATGACACCAGAGAATAGCACACAGTTAACTACCCGGAGTACCACACGACATCTAAGTATAGACCATACCTCAAAAATCGAAAATTGACTTTACCGTGTCGTTGACCTTTCCCCGCTTCCCCTGTTTTAGGGTTATTCTCGTCATCTGTGAGCTGTAAGCGTTGTTTTCACGGGTCGTGAGCACTGTTGCCAGATTTGAAGATTAAAAAGTAGCGAGGTTGAGCTCCAAAAGTAACGGATTTGAATTACTTGTAGCCCAAACATAAAAATAACTATTAGTATATACTTTTACTAATTATTAACACACAGAGTAAGTAGAGTAAGTAGAATAAAAAACTTCTAAAATTAATGGCTCGCGGATAAAGAATTGCAGAAGTAAGAAATAACAGTGAAAAAGCGATTTGTAAACTTTGTAAAGTATGGCTCAGAGCCCACAAAACTGATTTAGGCACATGCATCTCTTTGGAAATCGAGAAAGGTCGCCATTTTACACTATCAGATCACCGTCTACTCAATTCACTGCACACTGCAGTTTTACTGCTCCTCACATAGAATAGAGTTTGCCCTAACACACCACCGCTGTGCTTGGTGCCTGAACGTTGCTACCCAGGTGTCTGGTGTATTCCAACTGTGATATCAGAATACTTGCCTTTCACAGCTGGCTGTAACAAGTTGCTTGAGCAAATTTGGCTCAATGAACTGTCTGGTGGGGTATTTCTGACGCACTTCTCATGGTACTTTCTTTCTAATACATCTGTGTTCACGAAAATTGTATCTTATGCCACAAAATAAGGTATCTAACCAGTATTTTATTTTAGGATAGTTGATTCTTAACTATAGTTACATTTCAAAATCAACAGATTCCTGTTTCAAAATTCCAAATTTAGCTGGTTTAGATTAAATTGTACCTATTGTTGCAAAAAGTACAACATTCTTTCTCCAAACACGTGCAAGAGATAATACATTAGAGGGAATTCTGAAATTTCTACGTTTGGAATTGACAAAAGGGCATTTGAGGTCTCTCTAATGAGAGCTGGTGTTTTTAAGGAAATAACACTTCAGCCACTTATCCATATATATATATATATATATATATATATATATATATATATATATATATATATATATATATATATATATATATATATATATATATATGTATATACAGGGGCGAATCCAGGATATGATCAAGG
>NW_027657982.1:0-15827 GCF_964235325.1 Thermobia domestica
AAGCCTTGCTCCTCAGAGCCTTTTCAAGACTTCTCCCACAAAGCAGTCACAGCCTACTCGAGTCCTTGGAGGACAAGCTTCCGTTCTACCCCAGCACCCGACATCCGACACAAGCATTTTAAACGCTCCTGCTCCGATGGAATAAGTCTTACTCTCTTGGAGTCTTTTCAAGACTTCTTTTCAAACGGAATAAGCTTACTTGAGCCCTTGGACGTCGGAACTGGTTTATCATGCCATCTGACTGAGCATTTAAGACTCCTGCTCCGATGGAATAAGTCTTACTCTCTTTGAGTCTTTTCAAGACTTCTTTTCCACCGAAATAAGTCTACTCCAATCCTTTGATGACACGCGGCCTGTGTCAACAGGTAGCCTACGCTACCCTCGCCGATGACAGTGGCTCCCGTTCTTGCTGCTCGCTTCCCAACTAAAGGGAAGACACGGCTCACCTTTCTCTCCTTCGCCTGTCAAGATCAGTGGCTCCCGTTCAACGGTGTCAATCTAACTGATACGACACACTAATAAGAAACTTTTGACATCAACCACCGCAGTGGTGATGAATTGATAATGATCCTTCCGCAGGTTCACATACGGAAACCTTGTTACGACTTTTACTTCCTCTAAATGATCAAGTTTGGCCATCTTTCCGACACGTCGGTACCACCGCAAGACGGAGGTGCCGGGTATCAGTCCGAAGGCCTCACTAAATCATTCAATCGGTAGTAGCGACGGGCGGTGTGTACAAAGGGCAGGGACGTAATCAACGCAAGCTTATGACTTGCGCTTACTGGGAATTCCTCGTTTATGGGACATAATTGCAAGCCCCAATCCCTAGCACGAAGGAGGTTCAGCGGGTTACCCGGACCTTTCGGTCAGGGAAGACACGTTGATTCCTTCAGTGTGGCGCGCGTGCGGCCCAGAACATCTAAGGGCATCACAGACCTGTTATTGCTCAATCTCGTGCTGCTAGAGGCAGCCTGTCCCTCTAAGAAGACATGAACGTTGGAAGGAAAGATTCCAACGCCTAGTTAGCAGGCTAGAGTCTCGTTCGTTATCGGAATTAACCAGACAAATCGCTCCACCAACTAAGAACGGCCATGCACCACCACCCACTGAATCAAGAAAGAGCTCTCAATCTGTCAATCCTTCCAGTGTCCGGGCCTGGTGAGGTTTCCCGTGTTGAGTCAAATTAAGCCGCAGGCCCCACTCCTGGTGGTGCCCTTCCGTCAATTCCTTTAAGTTTCAGCTTTGCAACCATACTTCCCCCGGAACCCAAAAGCTTTGGTTTCCCGGAAGCCGCCCGCCGAGTCATTGGAGGAACTTCGGCGGATTGCTGGCTGGCATCGTTTATGGTTAGAACTAGGGCGGTATCTGATCGCCTTCGAACCTCTAACTTTCGTTCTTGATTAATGAAAACATTCTTGGCAAATGCTTTCGCATCGGTTAGTCTTGCGACGATCCAAGAATTTCACCTCTAACGTCGCAATACTAATGCCCCCGTCTGTCCCTATTAATCATTACCTCGAGTTCCGAAAACCAACAAAATAGAACCGAGGTCCTATTCCATTATTCCATGCACCGAACATTCAGGCGACACGGCCTGCTTTGAGCACTCTAATTTGTTCAAAGTAAACGTGCCGGCCAATCAAGACACTCAATGAAGAGCACCGAGAAAGGAAAAACCGGCAGGACGTCCGGAACGATCAGTTAAACGCCGGGCGGCGAACCGATCGTCCGAGACCCAGATCCAACTACGAGCTTTTTAACCGCAACAACTTTAATATACGCTATCGGAGCTGGAATTACCGCGGCGGCTGGCACCAGACTTGCCCTCCGATAGATTCTCATTAAAGGATTTAAAGTGTATTCATTCCGATTACGGGGCCTCGGATGAGTCCCGTATCGTTATTTTTCGTCACTACCTCCCCGTGCCGGGAGTGGGTAATTTGCGCGCCTGCTGCCTTCCTTGGATGTGGTAGCCGTTTCTCAGGCTCCCTCTCCGGAATCGAACCCTGATTCCCCGTTACCCGTAACAACCATGGTAGGCGCAGAACCTACCATCGACAGTTGATAAGGCAGACATTTGAAAGATGCGTCGCCGGTACAGAGACCGTGCGATCAGCCCAAAGTTATTCAGAGTCACCAAGGTTTCGGACGGACGAACCGACCGATTGGTTTTAATCTAATAAAAGCATCCCTTCCATTGCTGGGCGGGATTCTAGTTGCATGTATTAGCTCTAGAATTACCACAGTTATCCAAGTAGGATAGGTACGATCTAAGGAACCATAACTGATTTAATGAGCCATTCGCGGTTTCACCTTGTTTTGGCTTGCACTGAGACATGCATGGCTTAATCTTTGAGACAAGCATATGACTACTGGCAGGATCAACCAGGGAATTGACCGACTAAAAAGCCGGAAAGTGTTGGACACAACCAACACAGCGTTCTAACAAAGGATAGGAAAGCTACACCCGACCAAGCATTTTAGACTTCTGTTCCGCTGGAATAAGCCTACTCTTGCGGTGACTAGCTCCCGTTAATACTGGCCGTGTGACAGCCGCCAAGAGCATATTAGACTCCCAATCCAATGGAACAAGCCTACTTGTATCCTTGGGTTACAACAGCTTCCTTCCACACGTTGCCGGTACATCCGACACAGCAATTTTAAAGACTCCTCTTCCGCCAGAATAAGCCTACCTTTGTGGGGCCTGGCTCCCGTTAGAACTGGCCGTAAGGGTACCCACAAAAGCACATTTAGACTCCTCCTCCAGCGAAATAAGTCTACTCGTGTCCTATGGATGACTGTGGCTTCCGTTCACATATAGCCGTTCACCCGACACAGCAAATTTTAAAGACTCCTTTTTCCACCGGAATAAGCCTACTTTTGTGGGGCCTGGCTCCCGTTAGAACTGGCCGTAAGGGTACCCACAAAAGCACATTTAGACTCCTGCTCCAGCGAAATATAAGTCTACTAGTGTCCTTGGATGACAGTGGCTTCCGTTCGACAAGTGATACACGCTCAAACTGGCGATGAGTCAATACCGTCCTTAACTTAAGGAAAATCGGTACTTAAATGCCACATGGAGAATAAAAAGTCACTTACAAAAAACAATGCTCCGCATAAGCCTTTGTAAGCTAGAAAGGACATGCTATCTGGCCTCATTCCCAAGAAGGACAAGTAAGCTCCCGTCAACTGGCCCAAACTCTAAAGCGAGGACAGCCCGTTCAAAGTCAATCGGCATCCCTCCTTAAGAGTACAAAACGGCTCACTTCTTAACCACACTGGCTCTTGCTCCTTCAAGTGAAATCTGGCTCCCTTCACTCTGGCATTATCTTTACACATAAATCGGACTCCTCCGATTTAACAGGTGAACCTAACCCGGGAACTAAGGAAACTGGGAATAAAGACTCAGAGGCCCAATTACCTTGTTCGCCAGCCAGCCTTGCGCCGGCCCAGGCTAGAGACTTTCTCCAACAATCCCTGTTGAGCCCGAAGGATCCTAAGACCACTCGTGTGTACAAAACTCAGAGGCCCAATTACCTTGTTCGCCAGCCAGCCTTGCGCCGGCCCAGGCTAGAGAATTGCATGGACACGAGAAACTCTCAGGACTCTTCTTTGTGGCTCCTCCCGGAATTAAGGAAACTCCGAAATGCAAGACTCAGAGGCCCAATTACCTTGTTCGCCAGCCAGCCTTGCGCCGGCCCAGGCTAGAGAATTGCACGGATTATTCCTGTTCACCCTAAACGCATCTGAGACTACTCGTGTGTATGAAACCCAGAGGCCCAATTACCTTGTTCGCCAGCCAGCCTTGCGCCGGCCCAGGCTAGGGAATCACATTGACACGAGAAAGATCTCGTCAGCGGTTTGTAGCGTGCAGAAACTGCTCCCGTTTGAACTGACAATCCCGACAGAGCAATATTAAAGACTTCTGCTCCATTGAAATAAAGCCTACTTTTGCGAGCCTTGCTCCCGTTAGGACTGGCCGTATGGCTGTGCACAAAAGCATATTAGACTCCTGCCTCAATGGAATTAGTCTACTCCTGTCCTTAAAGGGATGACAGTTCTTCAAGCATAGCATGCTACCTTCCGCAACTTACAGGCGCGGAAATGCTGTGGAAACGAGGAGACAAGTCCTCTCAAAGGTTTCATGGCCGGTCACCCGACACAGCAAATTTTAAAGACTCCTTCTCATCCGGAGTAAGCCTACTCTCGTGGGGCCTGGCTCCCGTTAGAACTGGCCGTAAGGTTGCCCACAAAAGCACGTTTAGACTTCTGCTCCAGTGAAATAAGTCTACTTGTGTCCTACGGATGACTGTGGCTTCCGTTCAAATATAGCCGTTCACCCGACACAGCAAATTTTAAAGACTCCTTCTCCACCGGAATAAGCCTACTCTTGTGGGGCCTGGCTCCCGTTAGAACTGGCCGTAAGGTTGCCCACAAAAGCACATTTAGACTCCTGCTCCAGTGAAATAAGTCTACTTGTGTCCTACGGATGACTGTGGCTTCCGTTCAAATATAGCCGTTCACCCGACACAGCAAATTTTAAAGACTCCTTCTCCACCGGAATAAGCCTACTCTTGTGGGGCCTGGCTCCCGTTAGAACTGGCCGTAAGGTTGCCCACAAAAGCACATTTAGACTCCTGCTCCAGTGAAATAAGTCTACTCGTGTCCTACGGATGACTGTGGCTTCCGTTCAAATATAGCCGTTCACCCGACACAGCAAATTTTAAAGACGCCTTCTCCACCGGAATAAGCCTACTCTTGTGGGGCCTGGCTCCCGTTAGAACTGGCCGTAAGGTTGCCCACAAAAGCACATTTAGACTCCTGCTCCAGTGAAATAAGTCTACTCGTGTCCTACGGATGACTGTGGCTTCCGTTCAAATATAGCCGTTCACCCGACACAGCAAATTTTAAAGACTCCTTCTCCACCGGAATAAGCCTACTCTTGTGGGGCCTGGCTCCCGTTAGAACTGGCCGTAAGGTTGCCCACAAAAGCACATTTAGACTCCTGCTCCAGTGAAATAAGTCTACTCGTGTCCTACGGATGACTGTGGCTTCCGTTCACCCGACACAGCAAATATTAAAAGACTTCTCATCCACCAGAATAAGCCTACTCTCGTGGGGCCTCGCACACGTTAGAACTGGCCGTATGGCTACCCACAAAAGCAAATTTAGGCTCCTGCTCCAGTGATATAAGTCTTACTCGTGTCCTCTGGGTGTGACAGTAGCTTCCGTTCAAGTATTCTTCGCATTCAGCAACCGCACAAAGCGGCATCGGCCAGAAGTCAATTGCCCGAAGGCGTGATCGACAGGCTAGGCCTCGGGTTAAGAAGGATTGTCTCCTTCCCGTAAACGACAGGTACTTCCGTATGAGAGCCTACCTCACACATTCCCCATCGCCACGTGCCCTCTTAGAAACAGCCGTCCGACCAAGGTTTCTGACATTCTTTGTCAAAATACGAGGAAGTCTTTGGACAACATTAGGCGTGCTGGCAAACCCGCACTGCATGCCCTTTCATAGGTCCGCCCATGGACGCACATTTCTATGAAGCATTCCTCCCAGGCAGCAACAGGGTTTGCAACCTCCTCTACACCTTGACCGGCTAGGACGCCCGTGAATAGCATCCCAGGGTTCTTGCCTGCGGCTGATAAAATTCCTTTTGAGCCTACACTACCATCCGCCGATATTAGTCCGCCTTCAAAATTAACCAACATCAACAGCGATAGTGCGTTTAGACTCCCATAAAGAAACCAACCAGCCTGTGGCTTCCTTTCCCAATTTAGCCATTTCCGCCTCCTGCGAAGACTAGCTTTCTGTCTGTGGCCAGAAGTCAAGATTTCTCGACAGACTAGGCCGCGGAGAGAAAAAAGTAAGCCTCATTTAGAAAGCAATACCATTAGCGGTCTCTCCAACCTCCGTGAACAATTTAAAGGGAATGTTTATATAGAAGGCTTGTTCACTGCCCTACCTCCTATAGTGTAGAGATTCCTCTCGATACTACACCTGTCTTGAAATTGCCGGCGTTGCGCAGCCTCGTTTTGACCATGACGGCGAATGCAGCCACGATTGCCGTATACATCCCACGCAAGGGTGGGAAAACGTGATTTGACATCCAGTATATATATAAACCGTTACAGAATACGACACTCAAAACTTAACATCTTTTACACTCTCCTAACTTCTGGGAACAAATTGAAAGTATAAGCCAGCCTAACCTAACCTAAGTATATAGCAGGATTGCCCACTACCATACCTCCTATAGTGATGAGATTCCTCTCGATCGGACACCAGTCACGAAAATCACGGAATCTCAAAAATGACGGCAAACGAAGCCACAGTTGCCGCCATACTCAAAGGTTATGCTGGGTAAAAAGTTCTCTGCGAAAAGGGCTGCTTTTCGCGCTCGGGTTCCAAAATTAATGCAAAGAACAATCCAAAAACATGAATTAGGTCAAACTCATGTTAATTACAACCTCATAGAACAATTTCAAGCCAGGACTTAACAAAGTGTAAACGGGGCTTCTTCTGTACCCTAATCCCTATAATGTAGCGATTCCTCTCGATTGCACACCAGTCACGAAAAATCAGAGAATGTCAAAAATGACGGCAAACGAAGCCACGGTTGCCGTCATATTCTAACGTTATGCTGGGTGAAAAGAGTCGCCAACAACAATGTTCACAGTTCCCGTCAGATTGCCCACTGTTCCCGAAATGTGGTTCATACATGCTGTCAACATGTTCAGGAAACCCCTCAGAGCGTTCAAAGTTGCACACACAATGCTTAATAGTTCCACTCAAATAGCTCACAGTTGCCGTCAGAATCCTCACAGTAGACGTCAAATTGCTCACACTTGCCGTCAGGGTGCTCATAGTTGCCGACTTTTCATTCATAGTCCCCGACATAAAAGTTTATAGGTCCCGACTAATGGCTCACAGTTGCCGTCAGAATCGTCACAAAAGGCGTCACAATGCTCACACTTGCCGTCAAAGCGCTCATAGTTGCCGACTATTTGTTCATAATTGCGGACATAGGCCTCACAGTTGCCGTCAAAACGCTCATAGTTGCCGACTTTTCGTTGATAATTGCGGACAATGGGCTCATAGTTATTCACATACTGGTTCGTGCTCATCTTCAAAATAAACACAGTTGCCTTCAGACTGTTCACACGTACTTTCAAAATGCTCACACTCGCTTACACGATGCTCATAGTTGCCGACTTTTAATTCATAATGCTGATAATGTAAGTTAAATGGTTCATGGTTGCTCTCAAAAGTCTCACAGTTGCGGTCAGATTTTTCACAAAAGCCGTCATAATGCTCACATTAAAAAAAAAGTGCTCATAGTTGCCGACCAAGGCCTCACAGTTGCCGTCAAAACGCTCATAGTTGCCGACTTTTCGTTCACAATTGCCGACCAAGGCCTCACAGTTGCCGTCCGAACGTTCATAGTTGCCGACTATTCGTTCATAATTGCCGACCAATGCCTCACAGTTGCCGTCAAAACGCTCATAGTTGCCGACTTTTCGTTCATAATTGCGTACAAAGGGCTCATAGTTGCCTACATAATAATTCGTGCTCAACTTCAAAATACTCACAGTTGCCTTCAGAATGTTCCCACGTAGTTTCAAGATGCTCACACTCGCTTACACGATGGTCATAGTTGCAGACTTTTTATTCATAATGCTGATAGTGTAAATTAAATGGTTCATGGTTGCTGTCAAAAGTCTCACAGTAGCGGTCAGATTTTTCACACAAACCGTCAGAATGCTCACATTTAAAAAAAAAGTGCTCATAGTTGCCGACCAAGGCCTCACAGTTGCCGTCAAAACGCTCATAGTTGCCGACCATTTGTTCATAATTGCCGACCAAGGCCTCACAGTTGCCGTCAAAACGCTCATAGTTGCCGACTATTCGTTCATAATTGCCGACCAAGACCTCACAGCTGCCGTCAAAACGCTCATAGTTGCCGACTATCCGTTCATAATTGCCGACCAATGCCTCACAGTTGCCGTCAAAACGCTCATAGTTGCCGACTATCCGTTCATAATTGCCGACCAATGCCTCACAGTTGTCGTCAAAACGCTCATAGTTGCCGACTTTTCATTTAAAATATCTAACATACTGCTGATGGTGTAACTTAAATGTTTCATGGTTGCTGTGAAAAGCCTCACAGTTTCCGTCAGAATGCTTACGCAAACCGTCAGATTTCTCACATTTTAAAAAAAAGTGCTCATAGTTGCCGACTATTCGTTCATAATTGCCGACCAAGGCCTCACAGTTGCCGTCAAAACGTTCATAGTTGCCGACTTTTCATTTAAAAATATCTAACATACTGCTGATGGTGTAACTTAAATGGTTCATGGTTGCTGTCAAAAGCCTCACAGTTTCCGTCAGAATGCTTACGCAAACCGTCAGAATTCTCAAATTTTAAAAAATGTGCTCATAGTTGCCGACTATTCGTTCATAATTGCCTACCAAGGCCTCACAGTTGCCGTCAAAACGTTCATAGTTTCCGACTTTTCGTTCATAATTGCGGACAAAGGGCTCATAGTTTCCTACATAATGTTTCGTGCTCATCCTCAGAATACACACAGCTGCCTTCAGAATGTTCACGCGTACTTTCAAAATGCTCACACTCGCTTCCACGATGCTCATAGTTGCCGACTTTTCATTCATAATATCTAACACACTGCTGATAGTGTAACTTAAATGGTTCATGGTTGGTGTTAGAAGCCTCACAGTTTCTGTTACAATGCTCACGCAAAACGTGAGAATTCTCACATTTAAAAAAAAAAGTGCTCATAGTTGCCGACTATTTGTTCATAATTGCCGACCAAGAACTCACAGTTGCCGTCAAAACGCTCATAGTTTCCGACTTTTCGTTCATAATTGCGTACAAAGGGCTCATAGTTGCCTACATAATGGTTCGTGCTCATCTTCAAAATACTCACAGTTGCCTTCAGAATGTTCAAACGTAATTTCAAAATGCTCACACTCGCTTTCATGATGCTCATAGTTGCCGACTTTTCATTCATAATATCTAACATATTGCTGATACTGTAAGTTAAATGGTTCATGGTTGCTGTGAAAAGTCTCACAGTTGCGGTCAGATTATTCGCACAAACCGTCAGAATGCTCACGTTAAAAAAAAATGTGCTCATAGTTGCCGACTATTCGTTCATAATTGCCGACCAATGCCTCACAGTTGCCGACAAAACGTTCATATTTGCCGACTTTTCGTTCATAATTGCGGACAAAGGGCTCATAGTTGCCTACATAATGTTTCGTGCTTATCTTCAAAATACTCACAGTTGCCTTCACAATGTTCACACGTACTTTCAAAATGCTCACACTCGCTTCCACGATGGTCATAGTTGCCGACTTTTTATTCATAATGCTGATAGTGTAAGTTACATGGTTGATGGTTGCTGTCAAAAGTCTCATAGTTGCGGTCAGATTCTTGACACAAGCCGTCAGAATGCTCACATTCAAAAAAAAAAAAAAAAAATGTGCTCATAGTTGCCGACTATTTGCTCATAATTGCCGACCAAGGCCTCACAGTTGCCGTCAAAACGCTCATAGTTGCCGACTTTTCGTTCACAATTGCCGACCAAGGCCTCACAGTTGCCGTCCGAACGTTCATAGTTGCCGACTATTCGTTCATAATTGCCGACCAATGCCTCACAGTTGCCGTCAAAACGCTCATAGTTGCCGACTTTTCGTTCATAATTGCGGACAAAGGGCTCATAGTTGCCCACATACTGGTTCGTGCTCATCTTCAAAATACTCACAGTTGCCTTCAGAATGTTCAGACGTAGTTTCAAAATGCTCACACTCTCTTACACAATGCTCATAGTTGCCGACTTTTCATTCATAATGCTGATAGTGCAAGTTAAATGGTTCACGGTTGCTGTGAAAAGTCTCACAGTTGCGGCCAGATTCTTCAGACAAGCCGTGATAATCCTCACATTAGAAAAAAAAAATGTGCTCATAGTTGCCGACCATTCGTTCATAATTGCCGACCAAGGCCTTACAGTTGCCGTCAAAACGCTCATAGTTGCCGACTATGTGTTCATAATTGCCGACCAATGCCTCACAGTTGCCGTCAAAACGCTCATAGTTGCCGACATTTCGTTCATAATTGCGCACAAAGGGCTCATAGTTGGCCACATACTGATTCGTGCTCATCCTAAAAATACTCACAGTTGCCTTCAGAATGTTCACACGTAGTTTCAAAATGCTCACACTCTCTTACACAATGCTCATAGTTGCCGACTTTTCATTCATAATGCTGATAGTGATAGTTAAATGGTTCACAGTTGCTGTGAAAAGTCTCACAGTTGCGGCCAGATTCTTCAGACAAGCCGTGATAATGCTCACATTAGAAAAAAAAAGTGCTCATAGTTGCCGACCATTCGTTCATAATTGCCGACCAAGGCCTCATAGTTGCCGTCAAAACGCTCATAGTTGCCGACTATTTGCTCATAATTGCCGACCAACTCCTCACAGTGGCCGTCAAAACGCTCATAGTTGCCGACTTTTCGTTCATAATTGCGGACAAAGGGCTCATATTTGCCTACATATTCGTTCGTGCTCATCTTCAAAATACTTACAGCTGCCTTCAGAATCTTCACACGTACTTTCAAAATGCTCACACTCGTTTCCACGATGCTCATAGTTGCCGACTTTTCATTCATAATATCTAACATACTGCTGATAGTGTAACTTAAATGGTTCATGGTTGTTGTCGAAAGCCTCACAGTTTCTGTCACAATGCTCACGCAAGCCGTCAGAATGTTCGCATTAAAAAAAAAAAAAAAGTGCTCATAGTTGCCGACCATTCGTTCATAATTGCCGACCAAGGTCTCACAGTTGCATTCAAAACGCTCATAGTTGCCTACTTTTCGTTCATAATTGCGGATATGGGGCTCACAATTGAAAACATAATTCTTCATGCTTATCTTGAAAATACTCGCAGTTTGCTCCAGAAAGTTCACACGTGCTTTCAAGGTGCTCACACTCGCTTTCACGCTGCTCATAGTTGCCGACTTTTCGTTCATAATTGCCGACCAAGGCCTCACAGTTGCCGTCTAAGCGCTCATAGTTGCCGACTTTTTGTTGATAATTTCGGTTATGGGGCTCACAATTGAAAGCATAATTCTTCATGCTTATCTTGAAAATACTCGCAGTTTGCTTCAGAATGTTCACACGTGCTTTCAAAGTGCTCACACTAGTTCTCATGATGCTCATAGTTGCCGACTTTTTGTTCATAATTGCCGACCAAAGCCTCACAGTTGCCGACTTTTCGTTCATAATTTTGGACATGGGCTCACAGTTGCCGTCAGATGGTTCACGCTACAGCGGTACTTGGGCAATGAGTATTTCTTTATATGTACTAACATAGGTTAATTTCGAAGAAGAAGTTAGTTAAAAATATACAATTATCAAATATACAAAAAAAAAAAAAAAAGATATTCATATGTCATAAAATAATAAGGTTTTCAATATCTAGTTGGCAGGCAATCAGATAAATTATATATATATATATATATATATATATATATAAAATGGAGAGAAACCACGTAATGGAAACATTGTTATTTTGATGTGGCTCGTATGTATTATAAGAAAATAAGGAACCAAGGCTACAGCGAATTGTATTTTATCGTTGTAACACTAGCCGTCAAACTGCTCACACTTGCCGTCAAAATTCTTATACATGTCCTCAAAATTTATAAAATTACTAAATGTGGTAAGAAAAAAAAAAAGCAACGAAGGCTTTACGTATACGACGCCTTTCACACCCGCAAATTATGAGGCACTTCCTGTAGAGTTATAATGGCCATATTTGACGAAACTGTAGCCTTTCGGGAGTAAGTCACTGGAAAATTTACAAAAGTGAATATTTTGAATGTTTAGTTGGTTTAAAGGGGCGATGAAGATATTTCCCATATTATTTAAATGGACGGTTTTGCGGACCTATAATCTGAAATTTTAGGTACTTTTCATAAAACTTTGAAATTCCGTATACTTGTACGTTTTCGTAAGTTTTACCTAGTTGGATAAGTATATATATATATATTTCCAAGTTTAGCGTGGTTTTATGCGGAACTCAAAAAATTTCCCATGTTATTTCTATGAAACACCTTTGACATCCCAAAATTATTGGGCACTTCCTGTAGGGCTACAATAACTAATTTCGACATGATTGTAGATTGTCGGGACTAACCAACAGGAAAATTGCCAAAAGTGAATATTTTTAACTTTTAAGAGGTCTAAAGAGGAAATGATGAAATTCCCCATGTTATTTAAATGGGCCTTTATTTGGACTTGTAATCTCAAAGTTTAGTTACTTGTAATTGGAACACAAACGAGAAATTCGGTATTCTTGTACGTTTTCATTAGCGTTACCTAAGTAAATCAGTACAAAGTAAAAATTTTCAACTTTAGAGTGGTTTTATGGGGAATTGAAAAGTCTTTCTCATGTCATTTATATGGGACGTCTTCTGCACGCCAAAATGTTCGGTTAATTGTGGCAGGATTGCAATGATGAAATTTAGCATAATTGTAGGCTTTCCAGACTAAGCTACAGCAAAATTGCCAAAAGTGAATATTTTTAATGTTTAAGGGGTCTAAAGGAGGATGAAGAAATCTCCATGCTATTTAAATAGGCGTTTTCTTGGGATCCAAAATCTTATCTTTTAATTAGTTGAAATAGTAAAGTAAACTTGAAATTCCCTAGAATTGTGAGAATAAGAGGTGCAAGGGCGAAATACCTTCAAAAGGAGGGGCTTTGTGGGCGAAGCCACAAGCTAACCAAAATAAACTTTTGTTTGTCTTTTACCGAAGGTTTGAAAAGTTTTCGACTAAGAGAGGCGTAGCTGTGCACGAAGATGTGTTGACATTGTGCGGAAAAGTGGAAAGAAGAAAAATAGTGATAAGCGAAAAAAAAAATAATAATAATAACATAAATTTTATTTAATCATATACTTTACTCTTTCAATGGGTGAACAATAATAGAGCATGAAAGTAAATTAGAGTAAATTTATATTTCGCTCACACTTGAGGTCATTTTTATTCGAAACTAAGCTTTTGCACTACTATAAGGAAACTATTCAAAACTGAGAAGTGCAATTTCTACAACAAGTGTACCTGGATATTATGCGTTCGAGTACGTGTAAGGAATTATTGTATCTGCACTTTTGTACAAGAAAAGATACTCTAAATTGTTGTAGAAATTTGAAAATTTGACGGCAAACAGAGCCCACGCTTAACGTCAACACCGCCCGTGAGAGTACATAATTTGATATCTTTTTTTCTTTTCTTTCATTTTTTCTTTCTTTCCATTTTCTTTCTTTTTCTTTTCTTTTTTTTCTTCTCAACAGAAAGAAAACTAGTGAAACTAGAGAAGAGAAATCTCTACCGAGAATGTACGAAAACATTTTTTTTTTTTTTTTTTTTTTTTATCGAAACAGGTGGAAGGAATCATCGGATCAAAAAGCTCAAAGTTGCCATGAGGATCCTCACACAAGCCGTGAAAATGCTCATAGTTGCCCGCAATTCGTTCATAATTGCGGACATAGAGCTCTCAGTTACCATGAGAAGGTTCACACTAGCCGTCAAAATCCTCACACTTGCCGTCAAAACGATCATAGTTGCCGACTTTTCGTTCATAATTGCGGATATAGGGCTCATAGTTGAAAACATAATTTTTCATGCTTATCTTCAAAATACTCGCAGTTGGCTTCACAATGTTCACACGTGCTTTCAAAGTGCTCACACTCGCTTTCATGATGCTCACAGTTGCCGACTTTTTGTTCATAATTGCCGACCCAAGGCTCACAGTTGCCGTCAAAACGCTCATAGTTGTCGACTTTTCGTTCATAATTGCGGATATAGAGCTCACAATTGAATACATAATTTTTCATGTTTATCTTGAAAATACTCGCAGTTGGCTTCAGAATGTTCACACGTACTTTCAGAGTGCTCACACTTGCCGTCAAAACGCTCATAGTTGCCGACTTTTCGTTCATAATTGCGGACATTGGGGTCAAAGTTGCCGACATTGTAGTTTATGTTTACCTTCCAAATACTCTCCGTTGCCTTGACAATTTTCACACTAACCCTGAAATTGCTAACACTCGCTCTCACAAGGCTCATAGTTGTCGACCTTTCATTCATAATATGAAATATACAGTTGATAGTGTAAGTTAAATGTTTCATGGTTGCTGTCAAAAGGCTCACAGTTGCCGTCAGATTCCTCACTCAAGCCGTCACCATGCTCACATTTACCAATAAAGTGCTCATAGTTGCCGACTATTTGTTCATAATTGGCGACCTATGGCTCACAGTTGCCGTCAAAACGCTCATAGTTGCCGACTTTTCGTTCATATTTGCGAATATAGGGCTCACAATTGAAAACATAATTTTTCATGCTTATCTTCAAAATACTCACAGTTGACTTCAGAATGTTCACAGGTGCTTCCAAAGTGCTCACACTCGCTTTCATGATGCTCATAGTTGCCGACTTTTCGTTCATATTTGCGAATATAGGGCTCACAATTGAAAACATAATTTTTCATGTTTATCTTCAAAATACTCGCATTTGGCTTCAGAATGTTCACAGGTGCTTCCAAAGTGCTCACACTCGCTTTCACGATGCTCATAGTTGCCGACTTTTGTTCATAATTGCCGACCCAGGGCTCACAGTTGCCGTCAAAACGCTCATAGTTGCCGACTTTTCGTTCATATTTGCGAATATAGGGCTCACAATTGAAAGCATAATTTTTCATGCTTATCTTCAAAATACTCACAGTTGACTTCAGAATGTTCACAGGTGCTTCCAAAGTGCTCACACTCGCTTTCATGATGCTCATAGTTGCCGACTTTGGTTCATAATTGCCGACACAGGGCTCACAGTTGCCGTCAGAACGCTCATAGTTGCCGACTTTTCGTTCATAATTGCGGACTAAAGTCTCATAGGTGGCAACATAATGGTTCATGGTTGCCGTCAATATGCCCAAAGTTGAACACGTATCTCCCATGGAAAACTTTAACCGCTTATCGCCATGAGAGCTCAAAATCCAGCCTAAAGTTGAAATTGAACGCTGTCAGCGGAATCAAAACCTGGAGGATTTTTTTTTTTTCCTTTTTTACAAAGGAGCGTTCAATGGAATTCCGTAATATGAAATAAACTGAATATTCGTGTGAACGAGCATGAAAATTAGGACCTCTTTTATGCGTGTACGTAAGGGATGAGCTAAGTGACTGATGACAGATATGTTGGAATGTGAATGTCGATGAACCGAATAACATATCGTTGTTAATTCACAGATACAATTGAGACATGCTATATCTTTTCAAACGTAGGCATTTTGTAAGCAGCACCGCAAATTTTGTCCGCGAAGACAGGCTTTGCTGTCCGCCAAGATGTGCGGACATTGTGAGGGAAAATGAAAAGAAGAAAAATAGTGATAAAAATAAAAACAATATAAATTTTATTTCACCATATAGTTTACTCTTTCAATGGGCGAGCTATAATAGAGTAAGAAAGTAAATAAGAAGAATTTTACATTTTGCTCACACTTGTGGTCATTTTTATTCCAAATTAAGTTTTTGTACTATTGCAAGAAAACTATTCGTACCCGATTAATGCAATTTCTGCAAGACGTGAACCTACATACTTTACAGGGAAGTTCGTAAAAAGAATTGTTGTATCGCCATATATATATATAAAACTTTAAAATGTTACAGAAGGTTGAACATTTGACGGCAAACAGAGGCCACACTGACCGTCGAAAACTGCGAACGCAGCCGGCAGGTGTAG
>NW_027657983.1:0-15802 GCF_964235325.1 Thermobia domestica
GTGATGATCACACAGAAATCTGTAGGCGAGACAGGTTAGAGCGTTGGCCTAGCTACTGGGCAGGTTTTAAGGAAACTTTTACTGGTGAAAGCAAGGTGTGTAATAAGTTGACTAATTGCTTTGAATTCCTTTCTTCTATATTCTTCCTTTTGGTTGCCTAACAACTTCTATCAAATGGGGTGAGTTGATACTTTCCGGGTAAGACAAAACAATCTAACTTACTGTTGATTTCTTGAAAACTCATTTCTTTTGATGAGATTTCGTACATGTGATAAATTTGAATTTGTTCAACAAGTTTCCTGAGACACAAGTCAAACAATTATATATAATGTTCAGTTCTTGATAAGAGTGTTTGTTGATCTGAAAAGGAAGAGGAAGATACTTCTGCAAATTAAAGTTTAGCCATAATATTATACTTACTAACATCCACTGGACTCAGCAGGCATGGACAGCATTTCCAATGTAGAAGCTGGGTACAAAATCACACAATCAGTAGCAGCAACAATTCTTGCAGATGCTATATGTTTCAGCTCTTTGAAGATGTAGTATAAGAAGTATCTGCTGCATATTGCACGGTAATATTAATTGTAAGAATCTCAAATACACCATAAAGAGTAAGCAACATTCTTGAAGTGGTTGAATAACATTGAATAATCAATCAAAAGCGCTGATACGATAGAGTTTCTTCCTTAAAATATAATCGGTGAGAGTTGTTCGATGGCTCTGTAGTCACTGAGTAAGAAACCTTGAACTTTAGACTCTTGTTTGGACGAACACTTGATTACTAGTTAAAACTGGACTTCTTTGTTTCTGCTCAATTTAAGTCTCAATAATTTCTGAGTCTTTGTGGATACTTTTCACATTCAACTAGTGATAAAATATTTTGTACAAAATGTTGCGTCTTGACGTGTGATGCGAACTTTTCCAAGTGTTGCATCTCATTTCAAAGCTTGCTGTCTACGTAATTTATAATTAACTGAGACTAGATTTTTCCATTTTTCCATCTTCAACATCGTAAATCCATAGAAGAACCAAGAAAAATATTGTGCTGACGAAGGTTATGTCAATCCTATATTCTTTCATCATTTTCGTTGCACTCTTTTGGCCAATTACACGAATTGACTTCTTATTTTGTTTTTTGTTTGTTTTTACTTTGCACTCATTGGCAAGCTTGGTTTTTAAAAAATTTCTCTTATGTATTGATTTGTGACAGATACTATCAATTTGCACTGTTTTAATGTCTTTGATATTTAAAATCTAATAAATTCCTTTGCAATTACAAGAACAACTGTTTTGCGAATAATAGTTTTATATTGAATGTTTCTTCTTCGAGATTTAGCTCAATTACAATCTTCCGATTAACGAATCACAGAAGTCATGAACCTCGTCTTAAAGTGAACCAAGATTTTAAAAAATACATCATTAGATATTAGACGTATACATATATCACTGTACTCTAAAAGCGAGGAATAATTATATCTACGTCACAGATATGTCCATTATATTGATCATGTCAAAGCTGTTTTATTAAACTATATTTTTCAATGTATCTTCCTAAATTCTTCCTATAAGTTGAAGTTAGGCTGTGTATTAATCCCTTAATCATCCAACAGAAGCATTTCTTGAAGACGTAATTTAGGACTGTATGTATACAGTTTCTCCTCTGAATTACAAGTTGTCTCTGCAGGTTATGTACTTGTTTCACAAAGAATATTAGTTTTTTTTTCAATTCCATGATGTGAAGAATGTAACAAAGTAAGTTTAGATCCATTACTCCTTAAAAACACATGAAACTTCTTTCATCCACCTTCACTTCTTAAGAGTTTTTCAATTATTTTTGGATCCAAACAAAAATCTTTGATTGGTACATCTGGCGAATGAGAATCTGCCTGTAAAGACAGAACGTTTTAAAGAACCTACACATCTCAAAATATTAGATATTTCAATTATATTGTCTATTAATCAGGTAAATACAATTGCATGAGATTGTATAGTTTATAATTACCTTTGGTTGATTCAGTATATACATTTAAAATTCGTACTTCTTATGAACTTTCTGAAGTCAGTGCAAAGCATAGAATTGTGTACGTTTTAGATGCTAACCGCTAACACAATCTCTGTTCAGAAAGTTCTGTGAATGATGTCAGACTGCTCACTGTCGTAACAGTGCGCCACCGCGCCGCATCCCGCGTTGGACAGGTCAAGACATCTCTGAACAAGTTCGCGAGCGGCTGCGGCGCTTCGTGCAAACAGCATATTGTAAAGTGAAGGTGTAATGCAAGAGGCCCAAATCAAAAATGGATACCAAAATGGATCAGCGAAAGAATGTGCTGTTTTGTTTCAAACTTGGAAAATCACTCATGAAAAAGACTCATGAAATGCTGACAACAGTTTACGGAGAACGTGTTGTCACCTTGAAGTATCTTTATGAGCGGTTTAAACGTTGCCGAGAAGGGTGGGACACCATGGAAGACGCTCTCCGAAACTGCCAGCCTGCAACTGCACGCATCCCAGACAACGTACACAAAGTGAACGAACTTTTGACCAGGATTGTCATGTGACCAGGGTTGAAAAAAAACATGTTTTTTTTAAAAAAATCATAAAAAACGTTTTTTATGTTTAAAACATGTTTTTTTTTGTTTTAAACGTTTTTAACGTTTAAAACAAAGTACTTTGTTTTAAACAAGAAAAAAACATGTTTAAAACGTTTATTTTGTTTAAAACAATAATCTACATAAGCATATATATTACATTTTTACACTCTTAGGTACTGCTTGCCATCTATATTCAACCGCTAGATCAAATTTCGGGAACTTCCCTAATCTCGATCCGCCCAAATGTTCAATTCCGGAGAAAAAATCGGGATTTTCCCGATCTCCGTTCACAGAATATGTAGTTTAGTTTCTTTGTGTTACGTTCTACTGGTCGTCTGCATTCTTCATCTTTAAACTCCCATTGACACAACTGCTGTGTCAGGGCTTTAAACCTCAATGGCTCAGTCTTAAACCACAAATTAAGGCTGGAAGATGGTTTTGGTACTAATTTATTCCTCAAAGATGCAACTTTCCTGGTGTGCATTTTATGTATGTGGGAGGAGGGTCAATATCGTGTTTTTTTTGTTTTGTTTTCAACAGTTTTTTGGGGGCCGTTCCCCCTCTTGGGGGATAGATTCATAAAAATTGTTACATGAAGCAATGAAGTAGGTTACTACATGGTAATATCGTGTATTTGTACCAGGGTTGGCTGGTTTAAACCAAAAAACGAAAAATGTTCCTAAAAGTGTAAGTGTTTGTAAAATCTTGATGAACACACGTTTGTGGGTTATCACGTTTCACTCCCGTATATTATTCGTATTATATTCAGACCTAAATTCCCCATTCATTACTCAAAAAGATTATACTGCATAAGCAACTTTATATATATATATATATATATATATATATATATATATATATATATATATATATATATATATATATATATATATATATATATATATATATATAAGTTTATAAATGTTTGTTTTGTGATTTTTTTGTAGTTGTTATTATTGTTTTTATTTAATTGCAATCAAAGAAAAATTCTAAATATTGTTTCGTTTCAATGTTTACTATTGATAAAATACATCGAAATGCCGTACTTTTTGTGTGGGGGGGGAGGGGGGTCAGACCCCACGAGAGACATTTAGTGAAATGAGAAGTCTCTTTGGTATTTATTTATGTATAAATGAGTCTGAGCCAAAGTGGACTCAAATAATTCGTATCTTTATTCACTTTTCTTACTAATATGCAAATTAAGTCGTTGTATTTCTTTAATTTGGACCAATAAAAGTTGCTGTTAACTAACTCGAACTAAATTAGTTCTTCTGTACTCCGTAGTACTTTGAAATTGTCCATATGTAATTCTGTATAATGGTTTCACTTGTGCAACTGTTTATCTTTTTGTCCTTCTGAAATGACTCTTGACAGTTATATTAAGAAGCATGTAAAGATCAGTGCAACGTATTTTTATCAGGATTCCTTCGTGAGTGAGTCGGCAGACGTATCGCATTTGTGGCCAATTAGTCCTGGTTCCGAGTTCAAATGGAGGACAATTTCTCTCGGATGTAACTCGAGAAACGATTTTTATTCCGCTTTAAGCTTATGTAATCCCTTCCAGCATAACCCGGTTGTTGCATAATAACATCAAGGCGAAACAAACTTATTTCTGTCCATATATGATATGAATATATAGAGCAAATTATTTAAACCAAAAGAACCTGGTTTAAACCAAAAAAACGGTTTTTTGTTTTTTCAATAAAAACCATGGTTTTTGCCAACCCTGATTTGTACTTCTTGCTTATTATGGGGAGCAGGGAGGGGACAAAGTTAGCCAATTTTTGGAGTTTCAGTTTTTCGACGTAAATTACATTTATTTTTACAACAAGCATCAATAGCTCAGTCCTTAATTAAGCTAGAAAGGTGATTTGGTACCAAAGTATTTTTGAGAGATAAAGCTTTCCGTCACTTGCATTTTATGTATATACGGGGTACGTATGTACGGCCGAGAGAGGGAGGATGAAGTTTTTTTTTTCATCAATTTTTTTTCATCAGGTTTTGGCGGGTATTGCTCCCCTCTGTGTGGTACATCCATAAAAATTGGTATGTGAATCAATGAAGTAGTCCCCTACATGATAGTAACCTGTATGTGTACTTGTTGTTTATAGAGGAAGAGGGGGTCAAATTTGGTTAATTTACATTTATTTTCGGGACGGTCCCGTATAACACAAGATATATTTCACTGAAGTGGTCTAGAAGCATAATTCTTGTTCGTATACATGATGTGTGCAGCAAAAATGATTTGCATATGGACGTGGTACTATAGTGGGGGAGGGGAGAGAATGTCTAATTCAATGAATGTTTTTCTGTGCATATATTTTTTTTTTAATATTTCCTACATAAAACGAATTCATTATACGCAATGGCAGCAATGCCTACCATTTCTTATATTATTGTCACAAGTATGTGGCCTACACATTAGCATCATTTTGTCAGCGCAGGTAACTGTAAGGGTTGCCAGGGCCCCGCAAAGTCAATATTTTCATATTTTTAATGATTTTTTATGTCTGTTCTTTTTCTACGAATACGGCGGGAATTTCACGCATATTATCTCGTTGGAATTTGTGGTCTATAAGCTTTTCAATGGTATATATCTCATGAAATGTTCAAATACTTCACTTGAACTTCTGTTGGTTTAGTTATAAGCACACTGATGTGCAGAATTTCGTTCAGTAATTGCTGTTATAATAAGAATATAACTCTGCTTGTAATTTACTCCATGCACAAACCCTGCGGAGGATGGGTTGTTTGTTAGAAAATTAAATTAGCTTCTTCAATCTGATATTTTAGTTGTTTTAAACATGTCCAACCAGCATCGAAAAAAAACACGTTTAAAACAATTTGTTTAAAACGTTTAAAACAAACTGAATAAAACAACAGCCCTCGTTTTAAACATGTTTTAAACACTTGTTTTAAACATTTTGTTTTAAACATATCAACCCTGCATGTGACACTGTGAATGACAACGGAGGAAGTAAGAATTGTTGGAATTTGTCGTGAGAGGACCCACCTCATAGTGACACTGGATTTGATAAACGCAAGTTTTGCTACCGACTCGTGCCCCACACTTTGACGCCGAAACGAATGTAACTTCGACTTGACACCTTTGGAGACTTCATTTGCATGGCGGATGAAGACCAAAATTTTGCGAAAACCATCGTAAAGCGTCAAAGTATGAAGTGACAGGGGTGCCGAAAAGCAAGAAGGTGCGAAGTGAGATATTCTGCATCAAAATAATGTTCATGGCGTTCTTCCACTTTGGGGGTCTTATCCATAAAAATTCCTTCCTGAGGATATCATGTTAAATACCGCTACTTATGTGGAAATGCTGAAACTGCAATGGATCAAGTGGGTACACCTCCAATATGCCAAGTAAGGCGACTAGACCCTATTCCACAACAATGCCAGACCACACGATGCTTTTCAGGATCAGCAATTCCTGGCCAACAGGAAAGCTCTGCCATTGAATTACATACCATACTCCCCAGACTTGTCTACTCTAGGCTTTTCTTGTTCCCCAAATTGAAATCAGATCTGACGGGCCAGAAACTTTCAGACATTTCGAACATGCAACGTAATATTATGAGCCAGTTGAAAGCTATCCCTAAAGACGAGTACGCGTGGAGTTTCCAGAACTTGGACAGACATTCTCAGAAGTGCATTACCACCAACGGGGATTACTTCGAAGGACAGTAATGGCTGAGACAACAGTACATGTAAGACAAGAGTACATTTGAAATATAGACACATTCACCGAACTTTCTGGACAAAGCTTGTTGCAATAAATGTACATGCATTTGCTTCAACAAAACAATTTCTTCAACAAAAATATTCAAGTAGTATATGTGCAAGTCTCTTGCACTTTGGTCTTGGTCTTGCGGGAGCCTTAAAAGTATAGTCTGGGTCTTGGTCATGCACTCTTGGTTTTGGTCGTGGACTTGTATGCAAGATCCAGACCTACTCTTGCGTTCATCACTACCTATGTGAGAATCCTCGACATGAATTTCGCTAATACACGCATAGGTTTTTGTATATGATTTTGTAGAAGTTGGAGCCGATGAAAATATTTAACTTCTCCGCAGTTTTAAGGAATCACCGCACCGAAAGCGCTTACGCTAACCATAGAGCCATGGAGCTCTACACTGATTTCGAATTCTATCAAACTGTCGGTACATGTTACATACAAACTCAATGCTGAAAAGAGAGATTAAGTTAAATTCTACTGTGGGATGCTAATGTGGACAAGATGCCTTTCATATATTTTTTCTAATAATATCTACTTGATAAGTAGCTTACCAAAACTGCCTAAGCAGCGCACGTAACCCACTCGGGTCAAGACAGATTCTTTCACCAGTTGAAGGAAAATGTTTAAGTGAAATATAATCTGAAAGTAAAATAAATAATATATTACTGTCATGCAATTTAAAGCAATTTAATTACTGTTCTGAAAACGCTGAATAGTACAGCGTGCTCGAATTCCAATGGACAGTTTTCAAATACGTAGTTATTACACATTTCAACAAAGAAATCTTTTGGTTAGCTAAGCGTTGCAAAAGCAGTAGTTAATTTGTGAAATTGGTGAAGGCGGTGTTAATGTAGCTTACAAGGCACAATGTGTGTGGTAGTAGGAAGTAACAAAAAATGGTTGTGAAAATACAATGGAACTTTCGCCGTGTGTTTTACAGGTATCCTTCGTCACGTAATAGTATCGAGGTATGGAGGGAAACATTTTTATCGACAGAGAATGAGGTGAAACTTCACGGTAGTGGTAAACCTCGAGTGTGAGATGAACCTGTGAAGTCGATAAGAGAGTGTTTCACGCATAATCCATGGAAGCCAATACACACGTTACCCCTCTTAACTTTTTTTGTTTGTTAGTACACCAAAGACCTGGAGATCCGTATTCGGACTCTATTACTATTATTGTTTTTGTAATTCCACTGATGCTGCAGAACACGTTGAGAGAGATTGAATTCAAGATGGACACTCTCGGTGTAACACGCGGAGCTCAGTGCAGCTATACTGAGGTAGAACTAGTTGCAATAAAACTTGGTGAATTTATATCAGAAATGTAAGCTTCTGTTTCTACTCATTTGGCTTGTGACCGACAAAGAGACACTTCACAATAGAAGTGAGCTTACTATCATTCAGTAAGCACTTACCCTCAATGAAAAAGGAATTATGTTAAGAAAGTTCGTTAAGTCGTTAACAAATACAAGTAGGTAATACGTAGCTTATTATCATATGAGATAAATGAACTGCCCTCGTGAAATTCTTAATGGCTAAAATATTTTTCCTTTCGTGACGTCATAATTACCGGTACCTGAAGAAAAAATATTCTTGACGAAAGAAACAAATTGAATGTACTGATCACTTAGTTACATAATATTAATATATTGTACAATTGACAATAATAAAGTAGAGGTAGATCTAGCCCGGAGCAGGGCAACTCGCAAACAACAGCCCTGATAGACTTCATACAACATAGGCACCACTATATCCAAAAATCGCACACCAAAAATTTATACTACAGATTCATTACATGACTATACAGAAATGAGTACATTTCAGAACTGAACAACCCTCCAAAACAATGCATTTAGACTTGTCAAGGTTACATTGTCTAATCAAACAGGTGTTGGATGCATTTCTGGAGAATCGACTGCCACGCTGCTAAACCTAAGGTTACCAGACGTCTTGTTTTTCTAATGTTACAGCATTTTAAAGCAAAATGGTTATGTTCCGTGACTGAAATTGAGAAGTTCCCGGATTCACTTAGCAAAGTCCAGTAAACATAGCTTAAAACGTAGACTCAACAAGACATCGGCACGTCGACACAAGATGACGACAAACAATATCACAGTGACATATCAGGCGATGTGCAGCTCAGGAAAGTAGCATGTGGGATATATACGTATATGTGAGCAGGCATTATCCTGTTGAAATTGCATCGAAGTTGTGTGAAGGAACTTTACTGATGTGTAGGTCTGTGAGGTTACTCTGAATGGGTAGCAGCTGAGGTTGTATCTTCTACCCACCTCACACCAACACGCCTGCCTTTTGGATGTCACAATATGCTAACAGATTACGCTCACCACGACAGTGTCTACTAGGCATGCAACCATCACTGTGCGACTCGCTTGCCGCTGAACACGCCTACAACGATGTCCACACACCCTTTGTAATCAACGCGTTGGTGGATCTGAGTCAGTGAAAATCAAACTTTCGACTAAGACAATTTCACACGCATTATACTCCAGCGTCTAGCTAGTACTGTGGACAACGATATTCGCTGTCATAATTATGTGAAAAATATACCGTACCTGTTATCCAGTGGTATAATCACATTGCGCAATCGACTTATCAAACGTCCATGAATATGATTATCTCCTGTTTCCTCACACGCATCACTGTTTTGGGGGCATGCTTTGCACATTCACAAATTTCGCAGTATGTGAGCCCGCTTTTCCGTAGGAAGACTTCGGCTTCGTTCAAAGAATACATCAATGCATGAACCCTCCGACTTCGACAAGGCATAGCAACACTTGTCTATTATTTCTTTTTCGTTTGTCCATGCTCTCCTAGCTGAGCACTATGTTGACCATCCTCTGGCGGTGATGCTTTCTTTGTATAAACTATACTTTTTAAAATATATTTTTCAAAGTTGCTCTCGGGTTTCAACTTATTTTCTCCCAACTTCCTCCAATTCTATTGACCCATGTTAGGTGAGCATAACCATCGCACTATGGGCATTCCTGGATATTTTCACAAAGCTAGAAAGCCAATTATAGTGGTCATAAAAGATTCTTGAACGATTTCAGTGTCTTTAATCTTTAATCATGTTTGATTGACTCCTGTAGTAAATTTAGAGAATTGCAATTTATATTTGTCCAATCGACAAGTTATAATTATACCTTAAAGAAAATAAATGAGTACTTCGATTACTACCGCAATTACAAGCAACATAATGTTCAGTTCATTGCGTGACAAGTGTCAAGAACAAGTAGGCCAATTTTGGTCGCGATAAACTGTAGAATCTAAGAGAATGAAGGCAGGCGAGTAACACTGAGGGTTGGGGCGCCGAAAGTGCTGGAGCAGGCAGTTTTTAGTCAATTGGTATTAAAATATCTTGGAAAGTGGATTTTACGTGGCGGTGGGTTACATAAGTACGCTTACACGAATAGCCAACTTTAAAAAAGCCTGCTTCAGCTACAACTCGCTGTAGCCGGTATTCTTCTCAGCACCTGAAATTGGTAGTACTTTCCAGTATTTTAAACATAACGTATATTGAAAAAAAACGCATCAATAAAATGCTATCTAAGAATTAAATAGAAATCATAAAAGAAATTACACACTTAAGGGAGTGACCGCGAATTCCTCAAACCATAATGGTATTCTATGAAATCTATCAACCGTCCGATACGTAACCAAGCTCATGCTTAATAAGACCATGTCAATCCCTTATCATCTTAAACAAAATACCACAGAATTGTAAAATGCACATCTTGTTGGATACTCAATTTAATTTTCAAATAAAAGTTTCTCAAACAGCATAAATACACCAAAAGCATGCTACACAGCTAACGACAGGAGCATTAACACCATCTATCCGGAAAATTGATTCACCTTGGGATCAACGCCGTCTGTTGCAGAGACGATAATATAAATTTATATCAAACTTGGCAAAATGAAGACACACTACATACGTACAGTGATGCCAACCCTTGGAAAATCCCATTTTCTGGGATTTTTTACGTTAATTGTTCGGAATGGGATAAAAGAAATTTTCGTCGAAATTGCAAATATATATGGGATTTTTTGCTATATGTATAATCCATCCCAGAGAAATTCTCTACGAATGAGTCATCAATAAATGTGTCAATGTTGTCAACTTTTAGTATGAAGACTTTTCTTTGTCATCGGAAAAATCATGCTAGTCAGAAGTGACTTAATCATATGTGAATCTTAAAAATCAAGTATATACCAAGAAACGAAATTTATGTCCTTGTTATTTGAAGAAAAAATAAAACGAAACAATGAACAAGTTGATATCACTGACTACAGGGTTACACAGCTAACCGACAGTTGCACCATCTGTCGAGAAAAACATCAACCTTGACATCCTTGACATAACGAAGACAGTTACAGATCTAACTGATAGTTGCACCAACGCAATCCGTCGCAAAATACTCTAAACGAGACTACTTTTCGATGCACAGCATGAAGACGAACCTGAGTAGTATGTTGTAAATCTGTAAATGGCTTACGTAAGAGGGATTTCGAGGCTTAAATCCCACGTTGAAAAAGATATCATGGAAAAATAAACATTAAGATATATACATAGAAAAGTCACACTTATCCTGAAGAGATATGAGATTGAGTTCATTAAGCTTCCTTTTGAAATTCTGCGTACGCGACTGAAATTTGTTATTTTTCAATAAATACTAGATTTTATTCCTAATTTTTCTAAATAGCTGGCCCCGCATTTCTAATCCCTACCATAGCTGCATTTATGTTCATATTGCCAGCTGTTAGATTAGAACAACCATTTCAATTTCAGAGAATCACTGCGATTTTTCTCTATATCCAGAGATGTAAATGGGGCTATATACACATAGGGTTATATTAATGGGTATTTTACTAAATACTTTTAAAGCATTATAGTTGTGAATTTGAAAACAATAATCATCAATATATATTAATAATATAGTATTTTGTCAAATTTCTACGCCAATATACGTAAATTTTCGTCCTTAGGCCTATTGCATGAATGATTGTTTACGAAAAATATTTCTATCGAAAATTCGACATTTATATTTATTTCTTTAAGAATCCAAATTCTGAACAGTTTATAGTAAATTTTGCAAGTGATTTAACCAAAATATTAAAAATGAAATTATCAACTCACCATTCTTCCATCTTTCTAACTTCTACTCTATGTAACTATAGGAATATGAAATATTTAAATTTATTACAACAATAAAACAAATTCAAAAAATATTATTTAAACGAACTTCTATTGTTGACACAATACCCTGACAAGCCAATATCATACTTTTTATTATTTTTTTTATTTAACCAGAAGCTTTATTTGGGGAGGGCAGGAGGGTGAGAAGCCGCCTGAGTTTGAGAAGCCTATACATATTAATTGATTGTATACTAATATACCAATAAAAAAATGAAATTCTTATTAAGTGGAGCCATACCCTAGCAAAATCTGTAATGACGTACTATATGTAATGACCCACATTGTGCATTAGGCTAAGAGAGACGGTGATAATGAGATGGATAATGAAAATGGTGGAATGAAGGCACTAGGATAATTACGAAAAAGCAACGCACAGGTCCACATGAAGTTCACTTGGCGAGAGCTGGGACCCCGCGCATCAGAGGTGAACGCTCTTTCACTGATCCGCTGTAGTCAAAATACTTTTTACTTTTTATGTTAAGAATATAGTGTTATGCCCAAAGCGGTCGCTGTTCGTGAAAGAAATAGAATGGAGATGTTCTACATTCTTTATTATTATTATTATTATTATTATTATTATTATTATTATTATTATTATTATTATTATTATTATTATTATTATTATTATTATTATTATTATTTTATTATTATTATTATTATTAAATGCATATTAGTGCAGAACATGAGCTCTCTGACATATTAAAATTGACAGTGACATAGAATTTTATCACGGGGTTCAAGCACTTAATTTTATATCATTTCAGAACAAGCATGATAATATACAAGGGTAGATAAAAAAGTCTAAAATTTCATACAGACACGTAAGTTTGGCCCTCCACTGTACAACACGTGTTACGGTTGCCGACCGTTTTTTGTTTTCAATGTGTCATGTGGACCTTCCTCTTTTGTCAGCAGTAACCAGTTCACCTGTGAGTGTCGTGGTGTGAAAGTGGTGCGGTAAAATGGGCGACCTGACAGACTTCCAAAGAGGCATGATCGTTGGCGCCCGTCTAGTTGGAACTTCAGTGGCAACAGCGGCGAACATTGTGAGGGTATCGAAAGGCACTGTATCCAATGTCACGAGAGCATACACAATTCATGGGCAAACGACGTCTGCAAAGCACAACAGTCGTCGAAAGACAATCCTGTCAGATAGGGACCGGAGGGCATTAAAACGGATTGTAGCAGCTAAAAAGAAGACCACTGCAATGAAAATTACGTCTGAACTCAATTCCGGCCAACAGAACCCGGTTTCCTCGAAAACAGTGGGACGGGAGCATCATAAAATGAAAATTCATCGCAGGGCCACTATCGCCAAACCCCTGGTCACAGCAGTAAATGCGAAGAAGTGTATCCAGTGGTGCATGGACCACAAGGTGTGGACTCATGAGCAGTGGAAACAGCTAATGTGGTCCGATGATTCGACTTTCACCTTATTTCTAACAACCGGTCGTGTTTACGTATGGAGAACACCGTCGCAGACCTATGATACAGACTGTCTGCTCCCAACTGCAAGGCATGGGGTGGTTCTGTTACAGTATGGGCAGTGATATCTGGTTTTCTGCAGGTCCAATCATAGCCTTGCATGGAATGATGAATGCTAAGGCGTATGAGGCCATTTTGGGGAAACAGCTTCTACCCATGGCCCAAATATTGTTCCCTGATGGTAATAGCATCTACCAAGATGATTTGGCACCCTGTCACGCTGCAAAAACGGTGAAATCGTGGTTAGAGGAGCATGACCAGGAGCTGTCTCACCTCTCCTGGGTTACACAATCACCAGATCTGAACATCATTGAGCCATTGTGGTCTGAATTAGAGAGACGTGTTTGGTCTCATTATCCTCTACCAGCATCCTTAAGAAACTGGAGCATGTTTTGGAGGAACAATGGTACAAAATTCCACACACCACGATTCAGGAGCTGTATACGTCCATTCCAAGTCGGATTCAACCTGTTTTGGATGCAAAGGGAGGCCCCACACCATACTAAGTACGATTTTCACACTTTTACAAACGTTTTAGCTTTTCGTCCAACAACCCCTATATATATATATATATATATATATATATATATATATATATATATATATATATATATATATATATATATATATATATAGGGAGCTATTGAACTATAGCGACAAACTGTAAGAGGTGATTCCTTACATCAAAATAAGAGATAAAGTTCATATGGACCTATGCTGAAAAGTGCATAGTTTCAGAGCTAGGGCTGTAAAAAATCGCGAAAAAGACAAATTTCAAGAGGTTCTATTTCGAATTCTAGAAACTGTGGATGGTGGTCCTCATCAGTGTAGAGGAAGTCACGCATACGCAATTCAAAAATGCATATTTCATTAATGTTCAATGAGTATACAGAGTATTCCATACAGGGTGAAATTCCCAGACATGCCATCAACCGAATTTTGAGATAACCTCTAACTCTATGATTGATCCGAAGTAGGTAAACGACAAGCCTTGATAGCAGTGAACACGGAATTCTTTGGCACGATTTCGAAGGTGTTAAGGATCGTCAGCAGCATGATTTCTCGTACTCAGGAGAAAGCATTCTGCAATGGTGTCTTTCACGCTTATAAGTGAAGAAAACGTGAAATATACCGTCACGAAATACTTCGCATCACACGTTATTCAGAACACAAAAAGACATGAAACTGCCGGTCCCTAACTCTTCCGACTTCCCTCCGAAGCATTGGATGCCTATAGTTGTGAAGGCTTACCTCCTGCCTAGTTTGGACTCTCCTTGAAATCAGGGTATACCTGAAAACTCTATTGAGAGCATATGTGAGAATTACACCCTGTAGGGAATACCCTGTACACTTATTGAAAATTGACGAAATATGCACTTTTGGATTGTGTATGCGTGGCTTCCTTTACACTACTAAGGACCACCATCGACAGTTTCTGGAATTCGAAATAGGACCTCTTGAAATCTGGGTCTTGCGCGATTTTGACAGCCCTAGCTCTGAAACTATGCATTTTTCGCCATAGGTTCACAGGGACTTTTTATCTTATTTTCATGTGAGGAATCACCTCGCACAGTTTGTCGATATTATTCATTCACATCCTGGGGGGCACGGTGGCTCAGTGGTAGAGTGTTCACCTCCGGTGCTTGGGGTCCCTGGTTCGATCCCAGCTCGCGCCGTGTGGACTTTGTGGTGGACAAACATCGTGCTCGTGGGTTTTCTCGGGGTTTTCCCGTTTCCTCCCACTTTCTTCATTCCACCATTTCATTCATTTCTCATCTTCACCGTCTCCTTTAGCCTAACCGGCATAACCGTGGGACGTAAAACTTAAAGATTTCATTTCATTCACATCCTGATATATATATATATATATATATATATATATATATATATATATATATATATATATAGAGAGAGAGAGAGAGAGAGAGATAAATAGATAGATAGATAGATATAGATATAGATATACAAGGGCGGATCCAAGGGGGGGCTAAGAGGCTATAGCCTCCCTTGACGCTCAGGTTTACACTGGATAAAATGGGCTTCAATTCAGCTTTACACTGGATAAAACGGCAAATTATGGTTTAGCCCCTCCCTTGATCATATCCTGGATCCGCCACTGTATATATATATAGATAGATAGATAGAGAGAGAGAGAGAGAGAGAGAGAGTAAATTTTTATTTTTGAATAATAATGTCTTATTCAAGAAGCGGGGTAAACCCAGACAACCTTTCGACCTTCGAGCAAGATGTTGTAGACAAATAAACATTTATTATATTAATTGGAAAGCTACCCTGGTTTGACAATGTTAGAAATATGGCTTTCGAAGCCAACGTAGCGTTCGTGCGTCACCGGTTGAAATGAGAAGTATATGGCCGGCCAGAGTCCTTCATGGACTCAGCCACTAAGTTTAATTATGTTTTCAGTATACAAAGATAAGGTGAATTGCAGGAAAGATATATAATAAAGAAATATTCAGATTAGTTTTCTTTAGTTACACGGTATTGGAGTAGTGATGAAATTAGCTAACAGGCAGAAGTACTAAACTCCGAGGCGCTACAGTCTATGAAGAAGTAGTAATTGCCCCACCTGATCTAACTTTAGACTTTGACCCCGATATTTATGACGTCATAGGTCAAAGGTCAATGACCTTGGCCCGGGGTCAATGACCGAGGGGAACCTAGGACCACCTCCTCTAAATTTTGGCAGGGGTACCATGGCCCACCCCTAAATTTTGGCAGGGGTACATAGGAC
>NW_027657984.1:0-15762 GCF_964235325.1 Thermobia domestica
CTGTTACCCTGATGATAATGGAAAATATGTCAAGTATGTCGTAGAAATTCTAAACAGTTTTTCTATTTACCACGGTGCACCATGTTCTTATCCTAATAATGAACAGCATGTCTCAGTCTGTATATCACATTAATAGACTTCACTATATGCCCTGCCTGCATAACTGGCAGCTTTTATACAGTAGATATTGTTACCGAATTAAAACTACTACCCTTATTGTAACAGCAAGGCGTCTCAGTAACTCAGTCACGATAATTCCTAATAGGTCGGTTAAGCCAATAGTTGTTATTATCTGAGCTGCCTCGTATCTGACGGCAAACATGGCGCTTGTGTACAGGAAATTTGCGGACCACCTACAGAATTTCAAAGCTAGTAAATCTTGCCATAAACTTAAATACTATAATCAGCATATAAGGCTAATTCTAATAATAAGTACATTAATCACACTATTAGATGCCGTTACTTGCGCTGCCGAATAAACGTTTATCTCTTATATTCCGTAACAAAAAGTGTCGCTACCTACCTTGCTTAGATGACTACAAGTTGTCCCTGACGTACACTACCTGTTATTACATATTTAAATATATATCTCCTCTTACTAGTCACTTCTCATACAAAGTCGCTCGGGGAGAAACAAATGTTTTCTATATTTAAAAAGTGCATTTAAACCATGCAATCAACGTGATTAATATTAGGCAACTTATTATTCTCGGTTCATTTTAGCCACTACAGTACGCAGTATTAGTACTGTGTACTAATTTCATACACAGAATTTCAATGAAGAGGATTTTTTGTTAACAAATACCGTTTACATTATCCCCATCTAAAATTCTTGATCTAAAAATCTATGACCTAATGCCTCAATAAAATAGTATGGTTATGTCTCATACGAAATGTCTTCCTTTCATCCAAAGAAACATTATGTCTGTTTCCCTCTACCACTATTATTTCTTCCCTTCATAAATTACTTATAAGTATTCACTTTCACCCGTCTACTTTACCCTAAAATCAGATATAATACTAGCGAAACAAAATGATCTCACTGATAATGTTAGTATAAAAACGTCCCAGCCTGTATGTCACATACGCACGTAAAATTACATTCTTGTTACTAATTCTTGTTCTCCATACTGTTTAATATATTCCGATAAATTAATGGTTAGCATGGGCGCTTTTCGTACACGTAGGTCCAAGTTTGATTCACGGTGCTTCTTTCATACAAATCATAGTAATCGTTTTACTTTTTGAACTAGTTTCGCATCTTTCATAGCCAGAAAGTGTAACCCTAAGGCGTTAAAGTAAAAAACCATATGCTCTATACATACAAAAGGCGCTTGTCCGGCATTCAATTAATGAAACTGAGACGTGACTTTGAGCAAAATAACATTTTTAAATACTCTCCTTCCATTTACAACACAAAACTCCTAACTATTAGTTTACGACCGCTGTAAATCACAAGGTAAATATATAATGTAAAACACGAAGCTTATCAAAAAAATTAACTATATACCGTATTTTAGTTCACGTAACGATTTTAAACACGAATAAATCTTCTTTGTGTCTACGTGGTTAGCGTATGCGCCTCTGGTATGGGAGACTCGAGTTCGATTCCGGCGAGAGGCAATCTGCCTCGGGGTCCACGTTCATCAGTAGGTCCATGTCCCACATAACTATGAAAAGGGACACTAAACTCCAAATCAAATACGATTATTTGTACCTTCAAGGAACGATAAGAAAAATCCAAATTTTCTCACAAAATGATTACAAAAGTATCACAATTAAAACATAGCACATACCAAGCTTCATTCAGCTCCTGCATCTCACAAAGTTAACATTTTTTCCAGGTGCGCCTCAAAATGAAAAAGGTTGGGAACCACTGACATATGCTAACAAATATAAAAATATTATTCGTCACCAAAATTCAAACTTATGTTCAGTTCAATATTACTAAAGATAAAATTCAATGCAGATGTAGGTTACCCAGTTACTTTCCCCTACTGTAAATGTTGAAACCATACACAAAAATAATAAACAATTAATACTATATTACATAAATAATCAGTTTCACCCATCATTTAATGGCCTTTTCATGTAACACCAACTTCTTATATTCTAAATATATGCTAGAATTCTATGAGCAAGAAAATAATCGCATATTTATTATGAAATTTATCTGTCTGTGTGTCTATGCAACTATTCTTTTAATATGTAAAATACTACGTCGAATCCTATGTACTACGTGTAATCCTACGTAATCGTATGTAACTACGTCTAATCCTGACGGAGAGGTCCAAACAATCCAAAATTCCTTGCTATTTGTTTATTGTATTTGGCTTTCGGCGCGGAAGATCCTGAATCGATACCCGGCAACGTCACAGGTTGTGTTCAATTTTAATGCCATATGAGTAAAAACTCCATCGAGCAAAAGATTTAGCGTACGGTTTTCCGCGTAAGAAAATCTAGGTTCGAATCCAAGTGCAATGACCAATATTAAATCCCTGTAGCCTCCATATTACATTACACTATACATTAGTTAATTTATAATTCCATAAAAGTACACCGAGTCATATGGTTTTAAATGCTTGAAAATCAGCAATCAATTCCCGATAAAAACAAACACTTCCGTCCCCCCTTATACTCCCAACAATTACAAGTGTTTTACGTGTATTTCATTTCCAATGTTCCTTCTCATATGAAAAAAGAAAAACATAAACATAAAACAAGAAAAGAAACACAAAGCCAGTAGTTGCAGATAAATTCTTCTTCTCTGTTAACTTCCACCAACTCAAACGCATCGTGCACTTTTATTTCTTCAAATGTAACCACTGGATTTGCATCAAAGTTTATATAGCAACGAAAATAAATCCAGAAGGTTCCACGAAATTCTAGAACCATTTTATTACTCTCACTTTCCGTGACTCATATATTACATCCTCCGTGTCGCCCAACCTTCCCTGCGGGCACTTATGTTAAAACAGATGGCGGTCTCTTTTCTTAAAGAACCCTTGTCGCGTTCCATGTTTCGTTCTGAATTTATTTTCCTGTCGCGTCCTGAACCTGTCACATTTCAGTTTGTTTACCTGTTGTTTACCCAAACAATTAATCTTTAAAGGATTGCGTTTCCGTTTCAAAAAGTCTTTTGAAATCAAACGGTTGACATTAATTATACACTTCAAGAACCATGCGTGAATTCTTTACATTATTAATTACTTCCTTTATATTAAAATTTCCACTATACCCAGAACTAAATTAACATTATTTTCTCATTTAAACCAAAAACAATTTATTTTCAGTAACTAACGTTGTTTTATTTAAATTTGTCACTATAATTCAAAGCACTACAGTCTGCCGATTCATTCTATCTCACACCCTCATTACAAATGCATTCAACTTATCACTTTATAAAGACCAAATGCAAAGATCATTATATATGGGCGAGCTCTGTTTAGACATTCAAAATGTTACAAAGTACACAAGAAATAATTAATCAACATGAAGTACAAGCACAGCCGACCGTTTCGTTCAATTTCATATTTAAAACTTTATCAAAAAATAATTCATCCTGTTACTTTAACAGGCTCTACAAAGGAACGCATATAAAAAACAAGTGGACAAAAAATATGTAGGTCATTATTACGTACGCAAAAAAAGCAACACTGAAGTAATGAGACTACAGTCCGGTACATCATGATTACATGTCAGTAATTGTACCTAAAGTACCGGTAAAAATGCCGTAATAATTCAAGTTCAATTACAATTGAACCTTTTTACTTCAATTTATTACTTCAACGAGATTACTTAGAGTAATTAAAATATTCATTACTTGAACGACAGTATGTACATAGAGTACCTAGAATGTAAGTACTTTCAAGGTCAAAAATGGAGACGTTTGTACATATTCAGTACTAAACAAGTGGAAAAGAAAGGGAAATGATCTTGAAAGTGAAACGGAGACAAATTTACCAGTCTTCAGAAGATACTCTCTACAATGCAGTGAGCAGAGAGGGTCGGTACATCATACTGAGTCGGTGGTTCGCAGTGGGTGGTGGGTCACAGTGGGTCATAGTGGGTGGTGGGTCGCAGTGGGTTTCGGTGGGTGGTGGTTCGCAGTGGGTCACGGTGGGTGGTGGGTTACAGTGGGTCATGGTGGGTGGTGGGTCACAGTGGGTCACATGCTGTTGACCCACGACCCACTGACCCACTGAGAAAACTTGACCCACTTGACCCACCGACCCACTGACCCACTCCATCTCTGCACACAGCAGATCAAGCCTTTGTTGCTTTCTACAAGTGTGGATATGTAATAGAAAGACCACCAAAAGTTCCGACACCTCTACAGTACTCTTTCGAGACATTCACAGGCGATCATTGTACAATCCGCGGCAAAAAACCTGCAACATGAGGATGTAAGTTTATTGTGAAACTACGCCTAACAGCACAGGGAATGAACATAATGTCTAAGTGAAACGGATCACGCCAGGACAAACCTCGACCTCCTCCCGTGCACACTTATTTTGGAGCAAAAGACTTTGTCATTTCACAATAAACTCATATGCTCATGTTGCAGGTCTTATGTCGCGGATTGTACCATGTGTGACGGATTGGCAGTATTCCGATGTGCTCACTGCAAATGTATCTTCTGTTTGGACCATTGTCTCGTCGAACAATTGCACGTACAATGTGGACGAGCATGTACAAATGATGCGAAGGCTAATGCGTCTTTCCGGAACTTTCTTTTTGTGAAGCGAGTGGCCTAACTATATTAGAATTGTCTGGATTTTCATGGCCAGTGCTGCCAACTTTGGGACTCGTTTTTCTTTTCGACTCTAGGTACGTCGGTTTCCTGCATAGTTGGTGCTTTCTTGTTTTGTTCATTCTAATATGCACAGCTCGTGATCAAATGTGGCGCATTATGGCCAACTCCGTCTTTTCCGTATTTTTCGTACTTCTGTTTTTTCTATTTTCTTTTGTTAGATTGTACCACTGATTATACACGTCATATCTTATGTTCTACATGACACTGAATATTGCACTCACTTCATATAGTGCTCTTTGCAAGACATGTATTTTTTATTGCAGTTGACAACACTGTTAACCCTACTGGTAGCCTTCATTTGTTCCCTATTGTGGCAAATCTCTTTCTATACATCACTTGTCAGCATTGTATTTTGCCGTGCCCCCCCTTTTTTTTTTTTGCGGAATTTGCACTTTTCCCCCTTGTCCAACCTTGCTGTTTCCCGAACTTCCACCCCTTATATTTCTTGAACCTATTGCTATGGATAGCTATTTTTGGGGAATGCTCATCTCTGTTACAGCTCTTTCAATTGACATAGGCGACATCTTTCACTGCAACTATCATTTCGGAAGGTTCCCTTGTCAGAACAACCTTCAGGCTGGTATCAAAAAATGAAACCGGACCAGGGCTATCATTGATGTTTTTTTTCTATTTTTTATTCATTTTTAAACAAAGGATACGATACAAAAAGGATTACCGATACAAGTGTAATGGAAACTACAACCCACGACAGAAATAAAACAATCTTAAGAACAAACGAAACGTAACAACAAGGAATTCAGAATTTATGCTACACCTGTTATACTATCCTGGTTTAAACGCGTACTGTAATTAGATGGAACAGTGGAAGTAATGCTCCTAATAATACATTTAGTGATAAATAGGTACAAAATGTAACAAATGTAACAATGAGGTGATACTGTGACGATGTGCAGACTCCATTTTAATTATTTAGCTCGTAATTTCCACACAAAGATGAGATCTGCTCGCACTATAAGTTAGTGGATGTCACAAAAGTATTATAATCAAATTACACCATGACTTTCATGGGAAAAGTGGATTAACCTAGGGGAAATGACAACATAAATTGAAGTTATTTAGTTTATTATACAACTAAAATGGTAGTATACATCAACATTTAATTTAGGTATTTTACAAAAGTAATTTGATATTTGCCTCTTCATTGATATTCGACTACATTATCATAAATTGAATAACTGATTGGACATTCAAGTATTTGAGTTAGCAAAGATGAAAAATGAATTACGAGTATGCGACTTTTAGTCTTAGTCGTGAGAGTTTTACTATCAACTGATGAATCATTTTGTAGTGCTGATTGACATATTATTACTTGAACTCAAAATAGCAATTGTGCATGTACATACCTTGTATAGAAGTCTTGTTACACCTTGCAAGTTGGTGTCCCGAATGTCTGAGTTACTATACTCCTAGTCACTACGTCGTTGCCGCCCGAATAATAATAATCTAGACCTTGAGGTCCCTTTTTATTATTTTGCAAGGGCCACTCCCAAACCTCACATCAGTCATCACATCCTGGACATCAGATTCACAAATATGGAAACTTGTTGCTCTTTGCATTCTGATTGGCTATTAGCAAGTAACCGCACCCAAAATTATGGCGTGATCCAGCACACACGTGGATGGCGTGACTGTTACCGCCGGAAGATTTCAATAACAGGATTTCCAGAATTATCCACATTTATCTATGACTGGTCCAGAGATTCTTAACTATCAACCAAAATTTCCGCAAATGCGGGGTCACGTTGACAAAATTTGTAATTGTTCATCCTGTTAGTAACCAAGCATAAGTAAACATCCTATGAATTTACGCAGTAAAACAACCACAATCACCTTCGAGGTTTTGCGTAGTTCCGTTCTCTGTTACCAGCTCATGATAAGCTAAAAGAGAAAACCGTCCTATAATTGCACATTAATCCAAAATAGCCTTTTTCAATTCCTTCAATAAAGAGCAATGTAACCATATTTTGAATCCGGCGACACATTCCCACTGCTTCATAATTTTCGTCCTCGAAAATCATCAAGAAGCGAGCGCTAAAGCGGACTGACGTAACCATACTTTTCGAATGACCCTCGTATTAAATGAAGATTTTGCAAAATATGTGAATTGTATGTCATGCACATAATATGAGTTGACTAATATGAATTTGTTGTCGGCATAGTCGTAATTCACCTTTTCTATACAAAGATAAAGAACATTTGCAATTTAATGATATTTTCCGTCTCCTCATTAAAATAACTCAATAGACGGATACTTAAGTATGAAAAACATCAAGTGAATAATCATAGAAATTGGCATAACATATAGCATATTGAAGTGGCACATTATTATAACATATTGCTGCTGTATTAAGTTAAGGAAGTACGATATTAAGAGTAAAGGTTAACAACTTTTGGAACATTATGTTGAAAACATTTGGAATTTCTATAACTGCAATTAATGTCCGGAACAAAATACTACATAGATAATGAAGAGTTGATAATAAGTTGAACATGCTACTGCGACTGAATGTGACAGACTTATTACATTAAGGTTAAAGATAAAACAAAAAGAATAGTTATTACTTGCTTGCTACATTCGTATAAGTTACTGAATGAAATTACCACATTATACGTTAATAAGGTTAATAATAGGTAGAATATGCAACCTTGCAAGAAATTACGTAACTGAAATACTACATATATTGAAAGTCAATAATATTTTGAATCATACGTTATTAGCAAAAGTTAATAGTACCATAATCTATTAATGCCCTGGAAGGTCAGTATAGTTAACAGGTTCCATGTCTTTCAAATTCATTACAACTGATTTGAGAATAATCAGTGAATCGATAAACATCAAAATTTTATTTGAACTGTTCTGTGCATGGAGAGGGCATAGGGCAAAAGTAACGATAATTAATAAATTAGACTAAATAGTAATAACAAGGAACTGTCAGGATTATCGTCCTAACGATACAGTTATAACGCTATCTTAGATTCGAACTTAGTGAGATGTATGTTAGCTTAATTTAAACGAAATAGGATCTCATTAGGGTTGAACGATACACAATTAAAGATGAATTAATATTGTCTACTCAGGAACACAGTTAGTTAATTTTATTTTAACATTATTCCATTGTTTTCATAGATGTTAGTACCAATATCATGATTATGAAGTTGTTGATCAAGAATTAATAATTGATTAGAGATTAATGACTAATAGATCGATTACTTTAGCAATTTAAATGACATTAACAATCTATAAACAAAATAACGAGTTTGTTTTGCCTTACATGGCAATTAACCTTATTCAGTTGCTTACAGGAATGAATGAATATTTACAATATAGTCACCCCAATTGAAGGTGAAGAACCAGGAATATAATAATAACCAGGAATATAATAATTTAAAAGTCAATTTGCATAAGTAGATTGCAATAAGAAATTTACAGACTTGAGTTGTCCATGAGGGACGTGAGAGAGTTATTATTATTGATTTAACATGTAGAGTCAAGGGGGCTATGGCAATAGATTTTGAGATGCAATTTATATTTCAATTTTGAAAAATTAACAAAACAGACAAAACACGAAAGACTTAAAATGAAGTTGGCCCTTGGGTACGCCTTGAGTCTACATGGCATGAGACCCTATTTAGTTATGATTACTCTCCTTTTATACCCAATATAAAGAGTGAGTTCTTCTCTTTCCTTTCTCCTCTTTCTGTGCATTTTAAGAGGTTACAAGTGTATTAAAAAGGAGCGAGGAAGGAAAAAGATTGTTGTTTATTATTCGGGGACTTCGGAGAATTGAACCAATACCTGTTAGATTTGGAAACTCCACACTTGGTGGTTTTACTTCCGCCTGGTCGTAGGTGAGGTATCAAATATACCGAATTTAGTCAATTAGAGAAGTGGAATTATTTACATATTATTTATTTTTCTTGCCGGCATTAAGGAGTATTGCCACAGGCGAATATCCATAACCTAAACTAACAAATGTAGATCGAGTCATCCTAGGAGCCTCAGTCACGTTCGCCAAATATGAATACCAAATAGCTATATTAATTTAAAACAAAGACATAATTCATCAAAATGTCTTAAATATTTTTCAACGTAAAATAAATGGTCTTTCGATGCTTTGTGCATTCAATTACGGGAATTACCCGTGCACTTGTTGCAAGACCGTTATTTTCCGAAAATTAATTTAAGACAATTAACAAAAATAGGCCTATAATTCATATTTTATAAAGTAAATGTTTCAAAATATCTAAAATAATGAAATGAAATATCCTCCAGCGTAAAATAAATAGATTTCTTGTTGAAGTATTCACTTTCGATGCTTTGTGGGTTCAATTGCGGGAATTTCAGAACACTTCTTTCACGACGGGTTTTCCCTGAAAATGTAGCTTGCTTTACTGTACATCGAAACTTCCATTAATACTGAAGTTTGAATGCACCACTTGAAATAGTAAGCGTTACGTAGTCTTCGGAGCTCCGAGCATTAAGCTTCTTAATTTTGACAAGAAATTTATGCTTTTGCTGGTGTTGATTCTACAAAATGCTTATTTGAAGGCTAGCAACAAATGACTGAACTTAACTGTTGTTGTTGGAAAACCAAATTTTACTGAATACTTTTGTTACCATCAAAGGTAAGAAATAATACTAATAGTTTTACTAATGTATTTACATATTTACTGTTAGTACCGGCACCTATGACCTTAAACTCGTCAACGTATGAGGGATAACGTCCCTCGGCGGCGCCGAGTCAGTAAACATACTATTCACGGAAAGTATTTTCTAAAATATACAATCGCTTACTTTACTTCAAATAGGCTATAAGCATAATCCGCACATTAATTTGTTCTACAATTATCTCAAGCTAAGCTGGGTTTTTATTTATTTATTTATTTATTTATTCATCCATTCAGTGCATTTAGAGCTTTATAAAGGTCTTATGTTGAATATTGTTGTCTATCTTAACATGAAAGCATATAATTCGCCCAAAGAAAGTTTAAAATCTGATAAAAATAACTTTCTATGTGATCACCTTAGTTGTACCAATAATACACTAACAAAAAAGTCAAAAACCCAGATGGGTTTTAAGATGGGTTTTTTCAGGTGGGTCCAACCCGAAAAAACCCGGTGGTTTTTTTCGGGCTGGGCCCACTTGGGCAAACCCTGGTTACAGCTCTTTCAATTGGCATAGGCCATATCCTTCACTGCAACTATCATTTTCGGGAGGTTCCTTGTGAGCATTAAAAATAGATTAAAATGGTGAAAACACACATACCAACGGGAAAGGGGGAAGAGGAGTAAACAGAAAGAATGATTATTCAAATGAATAAAAAAATAGCAGTGGATAAATCATGATTGCTCGAGAAAGAGCCCCAATCTACTTCACTGGCCTCGGGCTCCAGTTTGCCTCACGCCGCCACTGATCAGGAGCCAGCATCCTTCAGCCTACCACAAGTCACCATTTCTCTCAGCCAATCACAAGCATCCGTTCATAGCTCCGCCACTAAATAGTCACCTTATATACATGCCCACAGCTCCGATCTCACATCACTTCAAGTGAAGGCAACTTTAGACGAATTAAGAAAGGCAAGCACAGTCCGCGCGAAATTTGAACAACAGTGTACAGGACCAAAAAAGAGTTTTGGGAACAGGCAGTGGACGGATATTTCGCGCTAAGCACAATGTTAATTACCAACGTCCGGTTAGGCTGCTAATAACCAATGTTAATTACCAACGATTGGTTAGGTTATATGACTAAGACTAAAGGCTTTGCTGGTCTTTATTAAGACAAGTCTTAGACTCGTACCAAGGATCGTTCTGTTCTTTTAAGAACAGTAGAGCTAACGTATTGCTCCCCCCGACAGTCTGAAGTTTTACAAGGATCGTTCTATTCTTCTGTGAACAGTACTTATCCGGCTTATTTTAGAGCCAAGAACCGGTGTTAACTACCAACGGTCGGTTAAGTTATATGACTAAGACTACAGACTTGTTGGTCTTTGTTAAGACCAGACTTAGACTCGAACAAAGGATCGTTTTGTTCTTTTAAGAACAGTACTTATCCGGCTCTTTTTAGAGCTAAGAGCTAATATATTTCTTCTCTCACCGACAGTGTTGACGTTTAACAAACCGAAAGGAGGGATTTAAGCTTTTTCACTTTTGTCCCTCTTGAGTGACAGAGCAAAGAGTAGGCACTCATGTATGTACAGGCATTACCAACAGTCGGAGTGCAAGTAGGATAAACTTATCCCAATGGAACGATTCATCTGTAATACACACAAGATCACACAGACACACATCCAATATCGCAATTCTGGATATCTAGCGGTGTTATACCAAGGAGTTGCTTATACATACAAATCACACACACTACAGCCCTCTCCCTAACACTGGAAGATAAGCCATCAAGTTGCATTCGCCAAGAAACATGAAAACTACACGAAGTACTAGGAGGAAAAGTCATACACCAGACAAACCAAGAGGAATCACAGCAGAAGACTCTCCCTAAAACCAAGAGAAAACAACGGAGACCACTGCAGTTATCGCCTGAGAGGACAACAACCACAACTAACAGAGCATCTTCTTCTGATGAAGAGATACCATCTGAGGCTTCATTTTCACGTAACTTACAAAAAACGGACATGAACGTCGACCAACTGAAATGAACACAAAACCAGATAAGATACTTATATCTCCTAATATACACTCCACCATAAGGTGTCACACACCTGATTTAGCCTTTGGATTAAATCACGCAGTAGTCTTCTCTCCAAACCACACTGAATATAGGAACAATAAATCCATTCATGTGTTTCACATAACCAACTGGGAAGAATATCAACAAACTCGGGATAATTTAATATCAAAGATAATCATAGAGCATACACCTGAATCCATTGAAGAAGCGAATCAAAGACTCACTGCAACAATACAAACAGCATCACACCACCATATCCCGATCAAGGAAATCAATACCACAGAGGAAAGACTATCACAATATATCATTCGTAACACTCAAGAAAAAGGGGAACTACACCGTACGTACAGAAAACAACCTAATCCGGATGTCAAAAACACTATCGGCAGATTACAGAAGGAAATTAAAGAGGATATTATTCAGCACAAAGAATACAAGATGAACAAAATTTTGCAGCGACCTGGAAGAGCAATAGTGACGCAACTCAAGTCTTTTCTGGAAATCGCTAAAAAGAAAATATGGTAGAAAACAGACGCAACCAATAATACCACATCAAATAGACAACATAGATTTCCCTGAAACCAAGAAAAGCTTAAATTATTTGAGGAACTCATGACAAAGAAATTTGCACAGGACGTGAATTCTACTACTCCACAAATACAGAGCAGGACATACTTTACAAATCAAGGATTTAATTCATCACCATCTAAATCTTATTGGAGCTGACAAATAAGACAGACATTCAGGCGACCATGAAATACCAATAAAAGATATCACCCTAGAAGAAATTACTGATATACTCAAGAAGAAAAAAGGTTCAACTCCAGGCCCAGATCTCATTACAGCTATACATTAAAAAGCATCAATAAACATTATCACAAACTCCCTCAATGTACAATGCAAGTATGGAAGCTCGGAGCAAGTGGGGGGGACATATATAATAAAATTTACCGAATACTCTTTACCACCCGAACTTCATAACAACCCCTATTCTGCTACGTATACACACCGAAAAAACATTCTACCTCGCAACTTTCTGCAACTCACCTACCCTGAACGTCAAAAGCTTCTACCCCATCCTAAATTATCTATCGAAATTTAAAAGAATAGTCATAACCACTGACATAAACAGCCAACACCAGCTACTTGAAGACCCAATGACAAATCCAAATGGAAAAAGAGTGATAGAATATCTCGCAATGAGCACCTGGCTCACAAGAAAAATTCCAGGAACAAGAAGAGCAAGAAGACCAAACGAAATAGACACCAAACCTGACAAAATGCTCACCTCGCCACGTATGCATCAAGTTATCAAGTGCAATACTCCAGACTTCGCAATAGGATCTCACCATGCCATAGTTACATTCACGATATATGAAGGGCCACGGTGGCTCAGTGGTAGAGCGCTCACCTCTGGTGTTTGGGGTCCCGGGTTCAAACCCTGCTCCCGACAAGTGAACTTTTTGGTGGACGAACACCATGTGCGTGGGTTTTCTCGGGGTTCTCCCGTTTCCTCCCACTTTCTTCATTCCACCATTTTCATTCATCTCTCATCATCACCGTCTCCTTTAGCTTAACCGGCATAACCGTGGGACGTAAAACTCAAAAATTTCATTTCATTTCACGATATATGAGAAACATATGGAAATCAGAAACAATAAAACCATACATATGTATCTCAAAACGAACTGGGGAAAGAAGTGTGACAGTTTTTTCAGGCCAGCCATCTTGAATGAAGCATCTTGGGTTTCCCTCATTCACATCAGGGAAATGCCTGCATAGTGCCTAACATAATGGTCCCAAACCGCTTCCTTCCTTTTCATCGGAGTGTGCTTGCCGAGTGACGTCATCCCTCATATACGTGACGGGCTAAATGACCATAAGATGCCGAGAGCCCACAAATCTAATTTCTAATCTTAATCCTAAAATGAACTGGGTTGAATATCAGAAGATGATAGATAACAAAATATATTGTTATGATTGACCAAGACAAGGCTAAGGGATCGTGCCCCTCTTATAAGAGTAGTACCATCCGCTTCTTATTAGAGCCGCCTAACAAAAGAGATTTCCTTCCCTAACAGTTGCAGCAATCATGTCAAAGGAACGACAAGTACACTGCATTTTCCGAGTCGTTTCGGAAAACAGACTTGGAGAAAGGTTATTTAAACAGTTTTAAAATAGAAGGAATCAGTTTCAACTGAGACATACAATTTATTATAACAAATAACTTCAAAGAATAACATAAATATAACAATGAGAAAACCGATTCCTGGTGAAATTGCTCCGCAATCACGGTTTAATGTCGTTCGAAGTGATTTAACTTTCTTTGACAAATACATTCAAAGTCCATTAATTTCTATTCAATTTAGAGGTTATTATGTTCAATTTAATTCCAAATATTTTACCAAATCTAATGTTATTAATTACATGCACTATAGATCTAATAGGAGTCGGGGCCATTCCCAAGTGGGTGACCAATACTCACCTTAAAGTTGACCAAAAATATGAAAGAATAAAAAAAAGATTTAAATTTAGAATTTGTGAATATTAATCACTCACTCACAATGCTACCGTTTCCTTATACAAACCACTGATACACTTCATTTAACTTCTCATATTCACGACACTATTTCGAAACAATTTCACTAACACAAAATTTTACATGTTGACTTCGGTAATTACATGTTAACTTGGTGCATTACCTTTGCTTACTACATGGTTCGATAGGTCAATTTCTACCACAAAACTTAGTAGATGGCAGCACATTAACTATTCGCAATGTTCACCAATGTTTCCATCTCTTAATCGGAATCACAATCGCTGACTTTTTTTCATTATGCTTCATATTAAGTTCCTCCCCTCTGGGAAGTTTTACTTCTTTAGAATGGTTTAACGAAATGAAAAAGAAAAAAAATATAATTCACTGTAGATGTCAAATCACTGCATGCAGAAATAAGGATAGTTCGACTCACCAAGAGTAGTCCAACAACTTCCAGATATTACACGATTACCAATGTCCGGACGTCCTATCTTAAGTCCCAGAAGTAAATGATCACAACAAGATGAGATCTTCTTCCTTATCCACCACTGATTGACTGGCAGTACCCATGAGATGACAGGAGTGGAAAACCTAACTCGCCTTCGGGTTGACAAAATCGCCTTTTCCCGTCCAAGCAGTAAATTCAAGGTAATCAGTTGTCTCAGACGCAAACACAAACATAGTGGATTCACATAATTCTGTACCTGCAGAATTGTAAAAATACACAACAGTACATTTCTTACAGAAACATTACACAAATACACACAAATATATATATATATATATATATATATATATATATATATATATATATATATATATATATATATATAAATATATATATATATATATTATTTCCATTATCTTGGAAATGAACAATTTCTTTTTTTTCTTTCTTTAGTTGTCATTATTATTAGTAATGTTTGCAACACTGTTTACATTTCTTGGAGGCAAGTACTTCTTTATAAATTGAACATGTCGTTTCAACTTTACATCAGGATTACTGACTAACTCAACCCAGACAGTATTGGGTGTTACATAATTCAAAATTTTGAATGGACCAGAATATTTAGTATCAAACTTGGCATAATATTTCTTATCCAAGGATGATTTTAACATTTTCTTTACAAGCACTAATTCTCCAACAGGCAAATTACTAGGTACATGTTTTTATTATAAGCTTGTTGTCTCCTTTTCCAAGCTTTCTCAATGTTATCTACTATAGTATCATTAATTTCTTCTTTATTTTGTGATTTCTCTATTATACCCAAATCTAAAATCCAGTTAACATCTAATGGATTGAACATTTTACGACCAAGATACAACTCACTCGGACTTTTCTGAGTTTCACTATTTTCAGTTATATTCAAAATATATTGGATTTGATAAAGATAGTTAGCCCATTTCGTATGATTCTTATTAATATAAGCTCGGAGTATCCCTTTAATCGTCTTATTCATACGTTCTGTTCTGTTCGAAGACATGGAGTAAGGTGAAGTACAGATGTTCTTAATACCTAAGCTAAACAAATATTGTTTGAAGTACTCACTACAGAAGTATGACGCATTATCATGCAGAAGCGAAAATGGATACCCGTAAGTGAGAAAGATCTTAGTTAATTTAGAACAAATTAATTTAGAATTCAAAGATCTTAAAGGATCTATTATCACAAATCGACTATAACTATCTGTCAAAACCAT
>NW_027657985.1:0-15761 GCF_964235325.1 Thermobia domestica
GTGGCATATAGGAGTATTGCGTTGTAATACAGCACTTCAATTAAAACTGGCCGCGAGATACAACCTTCCAAAGCTACGCTCGATCCACCCTTGAGTTGCCACCTTTCTAAAGTAAAATCTCGGGACGCTTCAAGTAATTTATCTAAAATATGTCTTTTTATAGTGAAGAGCGAATCATATATATCTAACTGATAAAAGGAAAGTGATATAATTTAAATCTTATAGACCCTGTTAAATATATAATAAAAATATGACCAATTTAAATAATGTGTAGCATATGTATAGACCTGTAAAAATGTTACGTACCTAAATAAATAAAAAGTAAAAAAAAAGTTTCCCAGTACTTCAATTTTCGTTGGCAATAATATCGCATGTTATTACTTCAGCTGCTGCCGTTTCTACTGCTGCTCCCGTTCAAATATATATATATGGTTTCTTGTACAAAGTGAACTTAGACATTCTTTTGCCAGGGACATTGGTACCTGTATGCAGGTGTTGTGACGTTTCCTCTTATTTTGAAGGTTTTGTATAAGATTGTGGAACCTAAGTTATAATAATAATTACCAACTTCATCAATAAATATGGAGGCTGGGATATTTTAAAGACCCAACATAGCTACATCAGTACGCGGTACATTTTCTCCAAAATTGGGACTGTCTCGACGAAATTGGGATGGGTAGCAATTCTAGTCCTTCCTCTCTATCCTCATCTCTTCTATGCTGTCCCTCAAAACCATCCACTACAAATGCGTACAAGACGTGCACAACAATGAAACAAATGAATAACAATTGACAAACTTTTTGAATTGAAGATTTCTCCGGGGCGATTGTAAATTGAACGCATTGTATTAGTTTTTTTTTTTTTTTTTTTTTTTTTTTTTTTTTTTTTTTAAGTGCAACATCTCGTATTTCTGAAGAAATTTCGAGAGGAAATTTTGTATGGTTGCACTTGTACTGACAAGTAAACCTTACGTTTGGGTGAATCGAGTTGCTGACTGAGACCCATATGAGAAAGTAGTACTAAATGTGGTCAGAATTTCAGTGAAGTTGTAGGTGCGAAGCTCCAGGGATTTAGGAGATACAGCTACCAGAACATCACATGGAAGTACAGAATAGTCTTCATACATTTGGAGGTAAAAGCTCTGTAAGACCTCCTGTAACGACAAAAGGTGAATAACAAATATATGGGTACATATTAGGACTAGGGGGAAGTCATATAGTAAGGGTATACCTGACGGCGGCCATCTTGAAATCCGCCATTTTGAATTAAGGTTAAGTTTTTAAAATAGGAATAGGGTCATGTAATACATGATTTAAGGCGCAAATGTAATCAGAAGAACAATGGTGACGTTAATTTTGATTTACGCGCAATTGGTAAAAAGTTACAGGGAAATTAAATATTGTTGCGGCATATGTATTAGTCCTTTACCCCACCTTGTACATTTTGTGTTAATGATAATAATTAAATAAAAAGCAGGTGGATAAATATTAGGTCTATGGTAAGAGTTGCCTTGATGGTGGCCATGTTCAAATCCGCCATTTTGAATCAGACAAAAGTTTTAAACAAAACGCATAACATTGACACCTTATTAATAGCAAGTTTTACCATAACTCCAACGGTATAACCATTTTTGCTTTATCATTAACCAGCACAAAATTAAATGGATCGCTCTTACGACTATTGCTTTGACGGAATTGTTAACGACAAATGTGTCAAGTGTAACTCGATTGCCTTTGTCAGATGTGCTCACTGTGAGCAGAGCATTTGTGCAAGTCATGCACTCTTTTCTGAACTACATATTGATTGTACTAATTGAGGACTTTTCTGGAAGAAAGACCCAAGTTCAATTATGACTCAATTCCACATTGGTCATTTTTCCCTAAATTAGCAACTTGTTTATGCGATAACAAATGCTGGTTAATGATAAAGCAAAAATGGTTATACCGTTGGATTTATGGTAAAATTTGCTATTAATAAGGTGTCAGTGTTATGCGTTTTGTTTAAAACTTTTGTCTGATTTAAAATGGCGGATTTGAACATGGCCGCCATCAAGGCAATTCTTACCATAGACCTAATATTTATCCACCTGCTTTTTATTTAATTATTATCATTAACACAAAATTTACAACGTGGGGTAAAGGACTAATACATATGCCACAACAGTATTTAATTTCCCTGTAACTTTCTACCAATTGCGCGTAAATCAAAATTAACGTCACCATTGTTCTTCTGATTAAATTTGCGCCTTAAATCATGTATTACATGACCCTATTCCTATTTTAAAAACTTAACCTTAATTCAAAATGGCTGATTTCAAGATGGCCGCCGTCAGGTATACCCTTATTATATGACTTTCCCCTAGTCCTAATATGTAATATGAGGACCCATATATTTGTTATTCACCTTTTGTCGTTACAAGAGGTCTTACAGAGCTTTTACCTCCAACTGTATGAAGACTATTCTGTACTTCCATGTGATGTTCTGATAGCTGTATCTCCTAAACCCCTGGAGCTTCGCACCTACAACTTCACTGAAATTCTGACCACATTTAGTACTACTTTCTCATATGGGTCTCAGTCAGCAACTCGATTCACCCAAACGTAAGGTTTACTTGTGAGTCTCGTCTAGACTTGTTTTCCCACATTGATATGAGGTAGCAATTCTGGATTCGTCTTCGATCATTTAATAAGATTGTGTACTTGGTGCGACCATGCACGGTAGGAAGGACCTACGTAGACATTATCGTATGTATTTTATAGGGATGTTGGAAATTGCAGTTTTTATGTGTATTATTTTTGTTTATATACTCATTTCTTTTTCTTCCTTGAGTCAGTTAAAAATGGGCACTTTTGCTGAAGAAGGAAGTCCAAAGAAAGTATAAAAATAGAGTGCCGAAGGTTTGTAGCACTAAAAACCCGAAGTGCTTTTAGTATTGCGGTAAGGTAGCAAGAAATTTGGACAAGACCATCGTTTTCAGTAATATTTCGTTTAAAACAAACCTGAAAATGATTCGTTTATACTTATTAAATTCAGAAACAGAAACATTAAAATTGAAGATCAATGCTTTTCAGAGTTCTGTAAATGTCTTCAAAAGTCAAGCAAAGACTCTCTTTGGCATTTGAACCTTCAAACTTAAAGGTCTATTTAAGTGCACTTATGAAATTAGTGGGAAGGTCTCGTAATTGAACGTGATGCTCTTATGAACCAGGCAGAAAGCGGATTTTGTCAGGCTTAGAGAAGTGTCCAACAAAAAGATACAAGAAGCAAATGAAAAAGAGGGAAAGAAAAGCGAAATTTAATGTCACTCAGCCGGAAACTCGGCCTGACAAAGAATCTACTTTTCATATCTTATTTTTTACAATCTGAAATTGAATTGAAATACCTTGATTTTGTGTCTAATTTTAAAGAATACACGCTACCAGAAAGAGAGAAGGAAATATGTTAATGAGAGATATAGCCATTGTAATGAAACCATCAACTAAGAATTAAAAAATAATCATCATTTTTATTCATAAAAATGGCAATTTGGTAGGTGAAAATGGAACGAAGTTTTTTGCAATATCTTAACTGTTGGATACGTGCATAACATTATTTTTAAAAATCACAAGGACAGTATTTGTAATCAAGAAATCGTTGGAAGCAGAAGCAAAATAGTCAAGAATCACCTATAGTCAAATAACAATGTTGATTCTAAAAGTATTCTGCTGGTCATTCTATAGTGATTGTGTTCGCTGTAGTTTTATTAGTTATTGTTAGTGTAGGCATAAATTTTTATATGAAATTGTCAGGTTGTTAATCTGTAATTACAACTATTTGACAATTTGTTCGTGTAACATTGTGTTGTTTATAAAATTTTAGGTTACGGAATCGTGTATTCTGGACAGTGTTGGGTAAGTTACTTGTAAAAATGTAACGCGTTACAAGTTACTTTACTTTATCTTAAAATGTAACGCGTTAGTAACGCGTTACTTGCTCCAAAAAAGTAACTGTTACTTTACTTCGAAAGTAACGCGTTACTAACGCGTTACTTTTAGGTCCGAAACTTTAAAAATGTGAAAAAAAATTATGACTTCAATTTCGCGTACTAACATTACTACCACTACTACTACTAGTACTACTACTATATTTATTATTATTATTATTATTATTATTATTATTATTATTATTATTATTATTATTATTATTATTATTATTATTAATTATAACAACACTGTATATAAAAATGAAAGATAGGCGGTTTGTATTTGAATACTAAAAAACTAGTTGATTGCCATCCCCGGTAGTCGTCAAGTCTAGGAGTCAAGGACATTGTTCACGAGCTTCTGAATTTGGTTTGAGGGTCTAGGTCTAGATTGAGTGAATGTTAAAAGTTATAGCTCACTGGCCAAATATCTTCAAAACTGCTCGGCCCCGGTTTAGAATTGTCAAGTACTCGAGCAGCTCGGCTCACAGCTCATTCACTATCGACCCGAACCGAGAAGTGAGCCGAGCCAACAGTTTCCCCAACCGACTCGGCTACAGCCCTCGGCTCAGTTGAGCCGAACCGAGAAAATGGCTCATCCCTACCAAGCCAGCTCGAGCCGATGGTTCACCCCAAGTGAGCCGGCTCAAGCCATTTTCTCAGTTGAGCCGAGCCGAGCTGAGGTTGTTATAAAACATCTCTTGTGGTCTCGCTATCGAGACGAGACGAGATGCGAGCAGTGTCCCCTCTCGTGAGCAACACTAGAAGTATTCCATATTACTGTTTAGCTTACATTTCTCATGGCTTTCGTTTTCCAATGTAATCAGGCCACGATTTCAAGACGATTTAAAACGAACGAGCCATTTATCAAACTCGACTGGACTCGAAACTCGACGCGAAAAACTGAATCGGCTCGGAACTCGACTCGAGGATATTACCCTTGGCTTGACTCGAAACTCGAGTTGAATTCGAGTCGAGTCGAGTTTTAGCTTGACTCGTGCTTATCCCTATGCGTTAGAAAAAATAGTTGCTTATTAATATTTCTACTAAACTAATTATATAATAATAACAATGTTGTTATGTAAAATTAAAAATAAAGAATATAGAGAAACATTACACTACTCCATAATCAACTGGACTGTAGGATAAGCAAACTGATCTGAAAGAACTCCAATATTACCTACCATCAGCAAACTATTTTCTAGTAATAAAGTAGACCTGCTCATCAGAACAGTTTATTCATATTAACCCCTTATTGTAAATCGTTAATTATGGCACCCTATTTGTTGATAAATATTTTCTGCCGGGACACTTCAGACACTTTACTTTTAAATTCTGTCCACCATCATCCTCAGCTCTTAAGAAAAAAGTGTTCTTTCAAATGTTCGAACGGTAAAATATTTTCGTTCTCCATCTTTATAAAAACAACACCAATCAAAGTAAAATAGACTATCGGTATCATTTCACTCCTAGTTCACTCACTGAATGTATTGATTTGGAGCTGTCAAAATCTACGACAAAATCTTCCAAGTGCTTGCAATCAGTACACGTGATTTCCCTAAGGCTGTCCTCATCTTCAAAAAACATCAAGTGGCACTACGAACTTATCTGTTTCTCTGTGTGTCTGTGACTGTCGATCACTGACATACGTAGTTCATGCTCGATTGTTTCATTCTGAGAAATTCACTTACAGGAAAGAAACATTTGTTTCCGAAAAAAAATATACATATATTATAGTTACTCATCCGAAATGTAACGCGAAAAAAGTAACGCAAACTAGGTACGTTACTTAAAAGTTTGTAACGCGTTACCGTTACAGTTACTTTGGGAAAAATGTAACGCGTTACTAGGAAACGTTACTTAAAAAGTAACGCGTTACTTGCGTTACGTTACTTCCCAACACTGATTCTGGTAAGATTAGAATGTGTACATGTAAAGAAGGAATTTTCTTCACATAGTTGCAATATGTGTCTACGATTTTGCCCAAACTGATGTTATATAAAAGTTAAAATATTAAAAGTTTTTAGACAAACAATAATACTTAAATTTTATGTTATGCAAAAACTGAAATACAATACAATAAAATATGACCGTCACACTATATTAACGCTAATTTTCGAAATATTAGGCAGGTATGTACTCTGTCCACCCCTAAATGTACAGCGAAATTTTGTGAAAACACTATATATAAACTTTTATTTACAGTATTCGTGTACAGCTGGAAAGCATTTTTACATATATATAAATGAAAGTGACTTCATACTTCTTGAACCACCCGACCGATCTCGATCAAATTTTCAGCCGATGAGATTCGGGCGTGGGATGGTTTTATATCCTTTCACTTTGACAATGGAATTAAGGGAAGAGGGAAAGGGAGAGATATTTAAAAATGTTCGAAAATTACCCATAATAGTGCCGAATCCATAGTTTTTGGTGTCGCTGATATGAACAGTGAAACTTCCGATGCCGGTTAAATCCAAATTCAGCCCTGCAACTTGGGGAAGGGATCGAAAACGACCGGTATTAGTGTCGAATCCATAGTTTTCGGAGTCGCTAAGACGAACAGTGACATATCCGATGAAGTTTAAATCCAAATTCTACCCTTTATGTCCAAAATGAAACGTATTCTCCCCGTGCGAAGAATGGGTGTTCTTCTGGTATTTCATATATGCTTTACACATCATTAATTTAAAAGGAAGATGACAAGGGTCTACATTACCTAGGTATCTTAAAAATACATTCGCTTGGTAACATTGAAGGAAAATATGTCAGGGTGATGACCGAAACTTATCGATTTCTCTGAATCGGTATGTAATATCGAAATTATGTGAAGAACGGGACATGAACCTTGCATCCCGGCTGGGTTTGTTTGAACGGGCGAAAACGGACACCAAAAACTAGCAATAGGTAACATTGTTATGGGCTGCATATTATGTATAGATGCTAACAATTTTTTTCTTTTCCTCTCTCTCTCTCTTTTTTTGTGCACATATTAAATACTTCGTTTGCATTTTTGCACTACACTCGATAAGAGTATTACGCTGCTTTTTTTTCTTTTAATATCCCTACCTTAAAATGTTTAGATGTGGTTGATGGCGGACCTCTATATTTCTCTGGTTTTTATAACTATAAATAGTAAAGAACAGTGGTCTGCTTCTTTTTAATAAAACAAATAAATATTCCCGGTTTTGTAGCTGAATGGTAAAAAAAAAAAAAATCGATTTTTGGCCCATAACTATCTGTGGTTGATGAAAATTTTACTAGTCTTCGCATTGAAATGAATGAATCATTCTCATGCTGACGACCAAACATAACCTGCTCGTAGTTCAGACGTGACCGCTAGATGGAGACGCTTGCTTGTATATAACGAAAACTCCAATGGTTCATGCATAGAATGGAAAACCCCAACAGCTTGCTTTTCCGTGGCCTCATGAAACTTTTACGGTTAAATTCATGGTCGCCGTCGAGATTTTGCAGCCGGAGGGAATACATTCTGTGGTAACTGACGTAAAGTGACTTCGGGTCTCATCCACTTACGTAATTGGATCATTAAATAACAATTTTAGGAGTGCATTGACTGTCTACCAAAGTTCAAGGTGAGATAAATTTGCCCAATTGCACAATCGACCTCCCTTTCATATAGATGCTTTTTCTGAAAAAAAAAGAAGAAGAAGAAGAGAAACTTGCAAAACAACAAGAATTATACTAATTCAAAGAAAAATTCGCTTTTGCATGACGACAATTAAACAAAATCATTGGTGACATGGAAGAGTCAGCTGTTTAAGCTGAGTGTATAGAGCTGCTTACAGACGGGTTTTAAGGTGTATATTGCCCTCATGTTATTATTTGGGGGAAACACAATTTTTCAGTGGAAGTGGTACAATCAAACTGGAGAATGGTAAATTACGGGGGTTGTGCTCACGTTATTAGGAAAGATGGGCATCCCTGGGCTCAACTGTCCAATAGATGGCAGCATTGGCGTCAACAGCACATAAACTTTGGGGGTCAGACTTCTGGGAGACTGGGCTGTATAGAATGCGCTCAGTAAAGCGGGGGTCTTCCACCGGAAAATTAAAAAAAAAAAGTCTTCGTACAATGCGCTTTCAAGCATTTTTGACTTAAAAAGCAAACAAAAAAACGAAAATTTTGTGTTTTATTTTTACCTTTGATTTTTTTTTTTTTTTTTGAAAATGTTGTACTAAAACACATACAAACACATACTTTACAGTTTGTATGTTTATTCAAACAGTAAAATACAACTTTGTTTTACAATTTCTTCAACTTCAGTTCATTAAACTTAAATGATATCAAGTGCATGAAAAAAACAAGATAGTGAAGTGAATAATCAGAAACATTAAAGTTTTGAAAACAGGTTTTAGGCCTACAAGCCTACAACTAGTGTAAATGAGGCTCAACAATGTATAGTTAAAAAAATTGTTTTTTTTAAGATGAACTAAACTCGCTTTGCTGCTCGCTATCTAAACAGAAACATCATAAAAACCACTACCCTGTTTACTCCACTTCCACCTTCATAGGGCCAAAAGCTGACTACTTTTTTTCGCAACTGGAAACAAACTTTTGTGCTAATTTTCACTTATCCACTTGGTCTAACATTGTTCTGTAAACGTAGCAAACTGCTACATGGTTGAGCCTCTTTTGGGCCATAGTTCACCTGAGATACTTAAAATACTGCGGGGGGGGGGGGTGAGAAACCGTTTCACAATTATTGGGGAGACACGCCCCTGGTGGGATTGACGCCTATGGATGTCTGCACAAATCCCTTATTTTTCTAATATGTTTTGTAAGGAGCGACAATAATTCATTCAAATTCAGGAGATGCATTTCCGAACTTTGACCTTAAAAAATGTCCATTATCAGATAATAATCTGTGCATTTTTTTTTTTGTAATTATTTTGTTTTATTGAGTGTTGAGAACCCTTCAGCTCACTCTTTAGAAACATATTCCCAATAATGAAGCTCTCTCAACGATCAAAGAAACAAGATATCCAATAAATTGCACCAATTATTATTTCATTATTGATTAAATTTGTTTTCGGATCAAAGTTTCGAAATTCATCAAGAGTATTTGATTGAATTAGTGCAAATATTGTCTTTTATTCTCTCTCTCTCTCTCTCTCTCTCTCTCTCTCTCTATATATATATATATATATATATATATATATATATATATATATATATATATATATATATATATACAGAGTGTTGATTAATTCGTGTGTCAGTTTCATTTGTTCACTGTGCAAAAGTGGTATGAGGTAAAGCCGTGGAATTTGGTGTAACTTTAGACGAAGGACATAAGTTTTGTTTCGCCATAGAAACATGTCACTTGTACTGAAGATTGAAGAGAGATAGGGTCAAAGATCAAATTTCGATTTTTTACTTATGGGATTCCAATGTTAAATTCTGAAAGAGCCTGAAAAACGTAAATCGAAGTAATAACAAAGAAAAAGCTGTATGGTATGATTCTATGTCGCAAGCCAACCAAATATGCGTCAATTAAGTGTCACTGTCAGAGGTCACTGTCAGATCAAGGTCACAGGCCATCTTGAGAACTCTGTTTTCAGTGTATTCAAGTGAGTTCTCAAGATGGCCTGTGACCTTGATCTGACAGTGACCTCTGACCATGACACTTGATTGACGCTAGGGATGGCCAAAATTTTCCGGAATCCGGATTCTGGAAATTTTGTTTTCCGGAATCGGAAAATTTACTTTCCGGAATTCAGAAAAAATCCGGAATTCGGAAAAATTCCGGAATTCGGAAAAATTCCGGAATTCAGAAAAAATCCGGAATTCGGAAAAATTCCGGAATTCGGAAAAATTCCGGAATTCGGAAAAAATCCGGAATTCGGAAAAATCCGGATTTCAGAAAAATTCCGGAATTCGGAAAAATTCCGGAATTCAGATAAATTCCGACATTCGGAAAAAATCCGGAATTTAGAAAAAATCGGAATTTTTCCGATTTTACTTTCCGGATTCCGGAAAGTAAAAATTCTGGAATTGGCCATCCTAGCTAGTAGCTGTTAAAAGAAAAACACAATAATGAATATATATACTGTATTAGTTTCTTGTAGTTGGATATGTCTTTATCACTTACGTAGACAATTGCTACTGCAGTTATTTACTGCTTTATGAGGAAGGTCTTATTTTCACACACAAAAAAGTCGCCGGTATGTCTCAAACATTATCGCGTTCCCACCTGCAGCTGCTCCAAAGCACTGCAAACTACTTTTTAACCAGGCGAAAGGCAGTGAAGGAAACGAAATCTCAACAAATATTCTAATAAAATTCGCTTATTGTCAACATACCTACAGTGAGCGCAGAAAGTGCTCGTACACCATGCATACTTTATATTGAAAACAGCTAGCATGAGAACGGGAGGTGCAAAATATATATATAACCAGAATTAAGACTACACATTCATACATTTTATTTCTATATACAAGAGAAAGGCCAAACAAAGACAATCACTGTTTTGTTCAGAAGAAAAGAGAGAATTCCTTTTTTGTAAACGCAAAAAGTCACCGTACACTTATGATTGAATTAATGCTTATAAAGTATATTACGTTATTTAATATTTTGTGGGATTACCCTGTGCGTTAATGATTGTCTGTAGTCTTCGTGGCATTGATTTCACCTGTAGTAGTTCGTAGTTCTGTAGCTTCGGGACTATAGAAGTCAGTGGAGAGCTTTTGTGAACGCGGCATTGAACCTCCGGGTTCCATAGGCCATAGAGTTAGTTAGTTAGTTAGAAGCTTCGAAACTGATTATGTCCCATTCTTCTTGAATAGCTTTTCTCAGGCCTTCTTTAGTAGAGAAGCTGTGCCTTCTGATTCTTGTCTCCAGAACAGACCATAGATGTTCTATGGGGTTCATGTCTGGGGATTGGGGAGGTGTGCGAAGCTGTTTCAAGGTATTATAGAGTAGCCACAATCGAGTATTTTCCGCTGTATGTTTGGAGTTGTTGCCTTGCTGAACAATAAATTGTTTTCTGCGCACTAGTATGGAGATTTTCCTTTAATATGTTAATATACACTTTGTGGATCATCACTCCATCGATAAAGTGGAGACGACCCACTCTTGAGGCACTCATACAACCCCAGACGAGCACAGACCCTCCTCCGTGTCTTACTTTAGGGACGAGATTTTGAGGATTCATCTCGTGTATTCACCTTGCGTCATACCATACGCCTCCCATTGGATTCGATAAGATTAAATTTACTTTCGTCCGAAAATATGACCCTATTCCAGAAAGAAGCCTGATCCCTTATCTTTATACTCTTTTTCAACCTTTAGTCTCTTTATACGATTTGTCTTGTTCACCCATAACATTTTCCTGGCTATCCGACCATGATACCCTGCAAATATTCCGCACTGTACTGGCTGATACTTTAACACCGCGTGTTTCCAGATCCGTTGCCAATTGCACAGCACTACTTTTCGGAACCTTTTTTCTTTCCCTAATAATGTAACGTTTATCTTGTTCACTCAACACTCTTGGTCTTCCATTTTTTTTTTTTTTTTTTCGCATAGTGATAGAAACATTATACATCGCAATTATTGTTTGTACTGTTGAACGAGGTCTGTCTGCAAGGTTTGCTATCTTTCTCAAAGATTTACCTTTCTTATGCAATTTAATAATTACTTTTCTTGTCTCCTCATTTGTTTCTGTTCGGTTGCTTCCCATTTTGACAGCCCACCGTGCAGTTTTTTCACTCCTATTCACAACTAAACTCATTCTGTTATTCGTCATGCTATACAGAGGTGTATAATCAGGTGAATACTAGTGAACCCCAGTTGTGGTATCTTTGTTTCGTATTCGTATGTCAGGTGTACGATTTCTTTTTGCGTCTACTCTATACACTTTCTACGGAATTTATTTACTTTCTGACCATTAAACTTGTCTTCGTGGTTCTTTATTGATATATTCATAAAGCTTAGTTTTCATTATTCATATTGTGTGTGTTATTACACTTCTTAAATTTTCTGTTTCTTTTTCGCAGGCATTCTCGTTTCAATAGCATAGGTGTACGAACACTTTCTGCGCTCACTGTATGTACAGTAAATACAAATTTATAATTTTTGACTTTACGAAGTATACAATGTAATTGTTCAATAATTAACATAAGCAGGCATTCATTAATTTATATTAATATAATAATTAATAAAACTAATAAGCGGGTGATTGATGACTCAGTGGTAGAGTTTTCATCTATGGTATTCTAACCCAGGACATGTGGGTTTTCGATGGCTAATTTTGTGTTCGAAAATTTTCCCGGTGGTAGGCCTACTCTTGGTTCCCTTTCTTATATTTGTTCCATCATCACTCATTAACGAATTTAGTTTATCAAAACTCTATAGCCATATATTCATTCTGTCCGTCAGTGAAACAAACAGTCTCAAGAACTATCTGATGGATTACCATCAATTTTGGCCACGATGTACAGAGTCAATAGTTAAGAATCGAGTTCCCTGATGAATGTAATATTCAAACCGGAAGCGGTACAAATCAACCATTTCCGGTTTTAACGTTAATCATTATATAGTAAATATGGTAATAGATAGCGAGAAACGGTTTCCAGTAATCGACATATATAACATTCATGTAGATAGAATGTTACCCAATTTGTGCATCTGCTGAAAATAATGAGCTTAGGTATTTAGAGAGCATTTTCCGCTTTAGAAAATGTGTGCTTGGTAAAGAATGTAGAGAATTAGCTGAGTCAGGCACGTAGCTAGAATATGGTAATAGGAAGGGGGGTCTGTCACGAAATACTGTGGTTATTTACCAGGGGCTCAATCATTCTAAACTATTTTATTGGCAACATATATTGGTTCGTTTAGCCAAGATTTCTAATGGAGGGATGATATGAAATACTGTGGTTACACACCAGAGGCTCGATCAATCTAAATATTTTACTGACAACATACCCATATTGATTGGTTAGGACAATGGCTATGAAGAAGCTATGAAGAAATCTCGAGTAAAAAAATATAAAAAAGTATTGAAAAAGATATAGTCTTCCGAGGTCATTCGAACGGTGTCGAGAATTTTGCGTCTGGGAAATTTGCGCCCTACCTCAAGAACAGGGAAAATTGCTCCTGCAATGTACCTCCACCGGGAAGTTTCAGCCCTGCGAAATAAAAGAACCTATTGGAGCTTACCCATTTGCTCGGAGGGGCTGACATTACAGCATAAACAATCCTCCCCCCACAACCATGCCATTTGTGATTTATTTTCATTGTGGCTATATAAGGGGAGAATAAACTTCAATATAAGCCAAAAGAACACAACGGATCGACGCAATCACTGCTTCTTCCAGAGATGATTTTGGGGGAACACTGGCCTCCCCAGAGCTCTCAAAGTGCCCCCTCGGAGGAGACCAAAATAATACGTATATAATATAATAATAAATAGAATAGTACCAGCAGTGACCCTTTCCGGAATACTAAGTGTGCCCCCCGGAACATTTTTTCTGAAAGAACGACTGAACGCAATTGTGTGTTTGAAGTTTAATTCCAGCAAGTAAACACACTGTACATAGTTTTCTTGATAATATTAATGAACTGATTTTACATTCACTTTACATTTTCTTTTCTATATTTTGTGTCCTAAAAAGCCAAACAACTCGCAAGGATTGTGAACAGAGATATCTGGGTAGAGCCAAACAGCCTTTTGTAGATTAAATTATACTCTTTGATTATATTAATAAATAATTATATATAAGTCATTTATACTTTTATTGTAAATTTTGTAGTATAATGAAAAATTGTATTTGTATGGATTGCCCTTTAGTGAACTAAAATTGTATTTTTTTCATTTGTTCGGAATATTGTAACGGATGGAGTAACTCACTGAGACGATGAGAGGCAAGCCTAGTACAAGTGTGAGTGGAAGTTACTTTACACAATACAAAAATAAGTTGAATTGTAGGGCGCTAACATCCCAGTGCAAATATATAGTCGGCGCATTTTCCCCTTTTTTTACGGTAGGGCGCAAACATCCCAGTGCAAATATATTGCGAGCGCATTTTTTCCTATTTTTGTGGTAGGGCGCAAATTTCCCGGGCGCAAAATTCTCGCATTCAAGGAAAATATAATGTCCGTGAAGTTGACAAGCCATTTATGTCAGACTCCAATTTCGACTTTAAACGTCGCTAGTGCTATGTTAGTGTTCGATAGTGACGCAAATCGTTAGTACTCCACAGATAACGTGTGCTTTTTAAATAATGGATATGTCTTCTAACTGCATGCCAACACGCCCACTTCTAAGAATCATCTCAAAAATGAGGTTAACCGTTAGAGCAAGTAAGTGCTCATTAGTGCCATTAACATTAGCGTTAATGCTTCCATCGTACGGCCCTTTGAGTAATAATAACACAACGCTCTTTGCTAGTCTCAATGCGTCCCTATATTCTCGCGAACATTCTGACATGCCCAAGTTAGTTACTTTTTTTTTTTTTTTTTTTTGCAACTATTGTTTATCTGTTGTTTATTGTTTATTGCTAGTCTGCAGAGTAGTCCTTACATTAATATGCCATTGTCTTTGATAATCATTGCGTATTTACAAGCAGTTTGTTATTACTGTTAGAAGATATCAAAAAACAACAGATAAAATCTACTACTTAACGGTTCATATTTTTCTTTTACAGTACATAAACGATTAATAATGATAATAAGACTATTCCAGCATAAAAGTTATCAATTGCATCACACTGGCAACAAGCGACGCATATTTTAATTTCATAAAAAATCGTTTCTCACGATTTTCTGGAAAACTACGTATGATATCTTCATTCTGTCAAGTTGTTTATCTCAGTGTGATATATGTATTACCTCTGGACAATATCACAGTAAAACAAAATTAAATATTAGGAGTGCATCGTACTTTTGGACAACATCTCATTAACCATGGGAAGATTGAGTAGTGTATACTTTAGGATGTAAATTTCAGCTTAACTTGCATCATACATTCTTAGGATTACAAAAAGAAAATTTATTCGTTTGCATTTGAACAAAATTCTTAGAATTACAAAAAGAAAAAATAAATTTTCCGAATTCCGGAATTTTTCTGAATTCCGGAATTTTTCCGAAATCCGGAATTTTTCTGAAATCCGGAATTTTTCTGAAATCCGGATTTTTTCTGAATTCCGGAATTTTTCCGAAATCCGGAATTTTTCCGAAATCCGGATTTTTTCGTAAATCCGGATTTTTTCCGAAATCCGGAATTTTTCCGAATTCCGGAATTTTCCGATTTTACTTTCCGGATTCCGGAAAGTAAAAATTCCGGAATTGGCCATCCCTAATTGACGCATATTTGGTAGGCTTGCGACATAGAATCATACCATACAGCTTTTTCTTTGTTATCACTTCGATTTACGTTTTTTCAGGCTCTTTCAGAATTTAACACTGGAATCCCATAAGGAAAAAATCGAAATTTGATCTTTGACCCTATATCTCTTCAACCGTTCGTACAAGTGACATGCCTCTATGGCGAAACAAAACTTATGTCCTTCGTCTAAAGTTACACCAAATTCCACAGCTGTACCTCATATCACTTTTGCACAGTGAACAAATGAAACTGACACACGAATTAATCAACACTAATACATATAATATATATATATATATATATATATATATATATATATATATATATATATATATATATATATATATATATATATATATATATATATATATATATATATATATATATAATATTCCTGAACAATCTATTTGACTTGTAACGCCTCCATAAAGACATGGCTGTGGCTTGGAC
>NW_027657986.1:0-15726 GCF_964235325.1 Thermobia domestica
GTAGGTATGGGCTCGCCCACTTTTCGCACGGGTGTTTCAAATGACACCACGGAATGGCACACAGATAACTGCCCGGAGTAGCAGACGACATCTAAGTATAGACCACACCTCAAAAACCGAAAATGGACTTGACCGTGTCGTTGACCTTTCCCCGCTACCCCTGTTTTAGGGTTCTTCTCGTCATCTGTGAGCTGTACCTAATCTTTAGAAACACTAATCGATTGAAGCTTCTTGCTATATTTTTTATTCTTTTTTGCTCTATGTAGATCAATATTGAAACCTGAAGTTGAGATTTTTTGTCACTTACGCTTTTGGTAGAGAGTTAAGGACGGATATGACTGTATTCTAGGGACACTTAATCGATTACAGAAAACCGCTTCTCGCTATCTATTACCGTTTTTGTTCTATAGTGATTAGTGTTAAAACCGGAAATGATCGATGATTCACCTCTATCAAAGAAATCGATTCCTAACTTTTGATCCTCTAGATCTTGATCAAAATTGATGAAGATTCACGAAGTAGATCTTGAGATTTTTTATTTTATTATTATTTTATTTATTTATTTATTTATTTTTTTTTTTTTTTTGTTCCTGGAGAGATGGCCGGCCGGCCGGACAGAGTAAGGTAAACCAAACGTCTTAACAAAGGTCACTCCTCTTTCAGAGCACGCCATGAAGGTCCAAAGGCAGTGTTTGACTGATTGATTGAGATGTAATGAGGATATGTACAGGGTGTTACATAAGTGTTTCACAATATTTTGAGAACAGATTAATTACATCAAAATAAGAAAAAACTTTATATGAACCTGCTCTCGAAAGTGGATAGTTTCGGACGTATAGGGTGCCGAAAACGTGAAACAAGTGAATTTTAAAAGTTTATAGCTCTACTACTATGGGGCATATCGAAGTCCGGTCAAGACATCACTGAGGAACTGGTATGTGAACTATCCAAATATCCATTTTCCAGAACTTCCGGTACGTGCACAATTATTTTTAGAAAGGCCGTTTGGGAGTACTTGATCACTCTTCACATCTCTCTAAAAATTGGTATGCAAGTACTGGAGCATTTTAAAACATGGATATTTGTATAGTTCACATACCAGTTCCTCAGTGATGTCTTAACCCGACTAAGATAGGTCCCATACTAGTGGAGGTATGAATTTTCAAAGTTCATTTATTTCACATTTTGGCACCCTATAACTCCGAAACTATCCACTCTTGAAGACAGGTCCATATGATAGTGACGAGCAAATGCAAGATCAAGACCCAGAGGGACATGCTAGAGTGTATGGTGGAAGGAAAGAGTGGAAGGGAAGACTGTAGTTGAAGGAAGGTATTAAAACTTCTGTGGTATTAAAACTATTGCTTCGTCAAGACGGACACCAGCTGAGGACCACCCTACATCGAAGCTTCTCAGTTGCAGCAAATGACCTGCCAATAATGGCGGAATAGCTTTGATGATGATGATATGTTTAGCAATTTGGCCATAAAAGAGGAAAAAAAATAAAATAATGATGATTTATAAAATCAAACCTCTTACTATTTTAGAATAATTTGAGTGAAAATTCAAAACGACTCAACTGACTGTCTTTTGTGTAAACTCAATTTATATAAATGCGTTTGATCTATATTAGAAATACAAAATAACGGCATCAAACTCCAAGTTATTTGAAATAATTGTACAAAATCACTCTCACCAATGAATATGGATTATTTATTGTTGTATAATGTTATATCGCTCAATCCTCGATATCCTGTATTCCTAAGGAGGCTAAAGGTTATATTGATGAACAATTATTCAACGTATAAGCATTCTCCCATGAAATGAAACTTGTGGTCACATGCACTAAGTTTTTGTCAGTATCATGAAAATGTTATTTCGATATTAATTTTATAAGCATACATTACAAATTTCCAACGGATACTTGAGCCTCAGAGCCAAGGCCATACTCATGTAGTCGGCACCTCTATAGGGTACGGAATTACCAATGTTCAATACTACATTTCTCTTTAGTTTTGGAAGAACACCATTACTAATATGTTTTGAAATTAAATGAAATATCTAATTTAACGTCCCAAGATTATGCACCGAGGCTAAGGAAGACGGTGATTATGAGAAATGAATAAAATGGTGGAATGAAGAAAGTAGGAGGAAACGGGAAAAACCCCGAGAAAACCAATGCGTAAGTTGTACCGGTACTTGTGCAAGGCTCTTGCGCAAGGGCCTTGGACTTGGTTTTGGTCTTGGTCTTGCATCGGGATTTCTGGTCTTGGTCTTGGTCTTGCATCGGGATTTCTGGTCTTGGTCTTGGTCTTGGTCTTGCATCGGGATTTCTGGGCTTGGTCTTGGTCTTGGTCTTGGTCTTGGTCTTGCAATGAGATTTCTGGTCTTGGTCTTGGTCTTGCATCGAGATTTCTGGTCTTGGTCTTGGTCTTGCATCGGGATTTCTGGTCTTGGTCTTGCATCGGGATTACTGGTCTTGGTCTTGGTCTTGCATGCAAGACTCTTGCACAAACTGCAAGACCAAGACTTTTTTCCCCATCACTACCATACGAACTTTTCTGTCTTATTTTGATGGGAGCAATCTGTTTCCAAAATATTGTGAGACATCTATGTAACACCCTGTATAATAAAAAGAGAAGTAATGCCTTGATTTGCATAAATCCGCGCATGTAGATATGGTCTACAGGTGAATAGCGATGTCTTGTGAGAAGACAAATTCAAGGTTATCCCTTATCGACAAGTTTATTTATAAATATACACACGATTCGATTCCGTCTTGCAGACGATCCGTAGAAATAATAATAATAACAAATATAAAATATTATCAAAACACGTCAATCGTATAAAAAAGCCTCTATTGTTCTTTTGTTTTATGAGAAATCTGTTATACAGTTTTTATGTAACACTCAAAAAGGTAAAGTATAACGTATATTGAAGTTATTGTAACTTAATGTAAAGAAAATACAAAATAGTTGCAAAACTTTCGTTTTTAACTTGGACATTTTGTTGCATTTCTGATATATTCAAGACTAGTCACTAAGAAAGTAACTGTTTAATAAATGTAAATAAGTTGATGGTTTAAAAATAAGTAATATACTAATTATACACAAGTTTTTCGAATATACTCGTAATAATGTATGTACCCATTCGTATCCCACTTCACAAAGAATTACCTTGATTAAAATGAAACATGTTGAGGACACTTGCTGCTATGATCTCTTTCTGTCTTTCTCCTGATATTAGTATGAAACAGACGCGTGCCCAGAAATTTTTGTTGGGAAGGGCCCAGGCCTGTATCGAGGGGGTCTAGGCCCCCCTAAATTTTTGCGGGCCCCCCTACAATTTTCACGGTAGGATTGCAAATGAACTATAATATGGTGATGAACTATAATATTTTTGTATCGGGCCCCCCTAACTTCAGCCGGCCCCCCCCTAAATTTTCGGGCTGGCTACCGGCCTGGAGGGGCCCAAGCTTTGGAGGGGGACTCAATACTACAAGCCATCACAAAATGAATGCAATCTTTTAAGTTTTACGTCCCACGTTTACGCCGGCTAAGCTAAAGGAGACGGTGATGATGAGAAATGAATGAAATTTTGGAATGAAGAAAGTGGGAGGAAACGGGGAAAACCCCGAGAAAACTCACTCATGGTGTGAACTGGGATCGAACTAACGACCCCATGCGCCAGAGGTGAACGCTCTGCCACTGAGCCACTGCGGTCCCTAGAAGCCATTGCGTCTATGTAGTATTGAAGGGATCTTATTCTGCACCCGAAAACACGATAAGTAATTGTCAAATACTTCCACCTATATTTTCAGAAAAAAAATGATAGAACTAGATTGTTATATATTATAAGAGAAAGAGTACAGCTGAAATGTACGATCAAATGTTCATACTACATCAATTATTTCCCTGTTAAGCAAGTACAGTTTTATTGAAAAAGTGTACAAATGTATGTTAGGAATTTTTGGAAGGGCTTCGTTCCTGTCTACACTGCATGAGCCCCTGGTGTGGAAAACTAATAGTTTGATGTCCTACACCTGTAACAGGTAAACTTAACGACGTTGGATAGTGTTACCCAGAGACGAGAAATTTCTCGTCTTGTCTCGAAAATGATGTCCACTTGAGGTTCACATGTATACCGCAAACCACTGTTTGAGAGACACTGATCTATAACATCCGGAAAGTCTAGAATATGGTTCAATTTTACTTTAAGAGAATACATAATCTTCCATATAATTCATAATAGTGGAGATTTAAAGCCTTACGAATTTCTGTAAAAGAGTTTTCCTGAATTCACCATAAAACGAATTCCTTGCTGAAGGTCGATTCTTGCAAAACAAAATAGTGTTCAAGTTGATACATATCCGGAGGAAAAAACAGCGAATGTTATATTAGCACCTTTTAAACATCATACTCCTAGACGTTATGCAACACTGACTAACATATATGAATGAATGGTTGCATATTTTAAACATCGTAATCTTTGACGTTATACAACACTCACGTACATACATGAATGAATGGTTGCATATTTTAGGCGTCGGTTAGCTCAATTAACTTTCGAAACAAGAATGCGAATGAGTTGAAGCTGTCTCGTCTGGAAAAATGTGTTTATTTTTATTGCGAGAGGTCTGATTCGTCTCGAATATCGTCACAAAAAATCTGTCCCGTCTCATCTTTAGTCCCTTTGTAGAATGTGGTGCTGGAGAGTATTGCTGATTGCTGATGATTCTAATGGCCATGTAAAATTTGATTGAGTTCAGTCGACCGTATATCCGACAGCATACCTATTTACAAAGAAGAGGACATGGTAGTTCAGTGGTAGAGCGCTCCGTTGCAAAATATGGGGGGAGCGGTGGCTCAGTGGTAGAGCGTTCATCTCTGGTGCTTGGGGTTCCGGGTTCGATCCCAGTCCCCGCCAAGTGAACTTTGTGGTGGACGAACACCGTGCTCGTGGGTTTTCTCGGGGTTCTCCCGTTTCCTCCCACTTTCTTCATTCCACCATTTCACTCATCTCTCATCATCACCGTCTCCTTTAGCCTAACCGGCATAATCGTGGGACGTAAAACTCAAAGATTTCATTTCATTTTTTCCGTTGCAAAATATCCCTGTTTGGTTACAGGCCATGTGAATCCATGGTGGAAATCATAATGTTTCTGAGTTTTCTCGTTTTTTCCATGTCCTTCACATGTTCATTCCACCAAGATTTTCATAATCATTAACTTTCGTTAGTCATCCATCTCCTTCAGCCTAGTCCTCCCTCATTCTCATTCCACCAATATTTTCATAATCATTAACTATCGTTAGTCATCCATCTTCTTCAGCCTAGTCCTCCCTCATTCTCATTCTACCGAGGTTTTCATAATCATTAACTTTCGTTAGTTACCCATCTTCTTCAACCTAGTCCTCTTTCATTCTCATTCCACCAAAATTTTCATAATCATTAACTTCCATTAATTATCCATCTTACTCAACCTAAAGTGCATAACTAATGCATAACCATAACCTGAAAGATTTAATTTCGTTTTTCATACAACTTATGAAGATTAAAGGTGGTGAAATTGTAATGATTTCTGTATATTTATATAACGAATCCGTGGTGCGAATTTCAGCCCATTCACATGTGTTTTTTGGGATTATGACTTACACAAATAGCAGTGTATTTACTTCTCTTCTATTTTGAAGATTAAGGTAACGATATCAAAGAGAGTTGTGCCTATTATCCCGTTTGATCTCATTTGCCGATGCCCGTGCCAAGACGTCCATTTTACGTATTAGAGAAATTAAAGGTCACACGAAGGACAAAAAGAGACACAAATAGTCTCATTTGTTTTCTAGAATCGAATCGTTTTATCCTTCTCAAATATAAGTTGGTCATGAGGAAAAATGGGCGGAGTTAGATCCCAGAATATGATTGATATGACTGCGAACATATTTTGCATGACATGCAAATCAGTCAAATACGAATGAATTATCCAAAACACATTAAATAGAAAATTATTTGTTTCTCTTAAGACTGCTGAGTTCTGAGCAAATATTGTCATATCTCATGATCTTTGTTTTCATTTTTTTCACGCATCTAAATTGTTTAAAATTGATAACTCCAAAGCAATTTTATAGTTTAAAATACATACAATCCCAAAATATTCCGTTTTTGCCACTGAAAGAGCAGTTACCTAGTGGTTTTTAAAAATTGGTGGAATAAACTAACATAATTTTCTTTATCTGAGTAAATTCTACAAATGTTCCTTTTCAGTATCAAGAGTGTAACATTATTTATTTATTTAGTTTCTTTCTCAGTTCGTACTAATAATAAGCACGAAAACAGTTTTTTTTTTTTAATTTAGGAAATAACAAAACCAGTTTTGAAAACTTGAAAAAACGTTTTAAAAGACAGGTTCGGTTTTTCCTGTCAAACCGGTCCGATTTTCTATTAAACCGGTTTCCGGTCTTCCGAACCGGTTCGGTTTTTTATCAAACCAGTTCGATATTCTATCAAAACCGGTTTTGCTTCTTCACTAACTTGTTTGGACATGAGTCAAAACTAGTTTTGCTTCTTTGTCGAAAAAGTACCGGCAACAATCCGCCGAAACCGGAAGCGGTTGAATTATGCTAGTACTTCCGGTCTCAATACTCATTTCCATAGAGTAAAAACGGTAAGAGATATAGCAAGAACTTTAAAAAAATTAAACACAAATTCAACATTTCAAGAAAGTTTTGTCTCGACATTTTTGTATCTGTTCAAACAGGAGGTGGTGAAAATCTACGGTTCCCAGATACAACACTGATTGTATAATGGATAAAATGGAATTAGGTATCGACAAGCAGTTTTTTTGATTTTGATTCAATACGACAAGAATATAGTTCATATTTGAGTTTATTTATTGCAAACAAAATTGATAGATATCAATTACCATTTCCGGTTTCAATATTAATCTCCATAGAGCAAAAACAGAAGGAGATAGCCAGCAATGGCTTTCTGATATGGATTCAGAATCTGAGCAACAGATTCTATCTTTGATCTTATTCCTCTATTGCAACTAGTAATTATAGATGTACTATTTCAAATTTGAATATTGAATTAGCACAGTTTGGAAATATATCTTGATTTTAAATTGTAAAACGCAACTCACTTGTCTTATTAAACGAATTTTCATAATCAGTTTATTACATGACTGCTTCATATTCATTTTTAATCTTTATCATTAATTTATTATGTCAATACACATCGTTTTTATTACGTGAATGCTCAATTTTAATTTTGAATGCTTACCATTAATTTATTACGCGAATACTAATTTGTATTTATGACGTGAATGCTCAATTTTAATTTTGAATGCTTACCATTAATTTATTACGCGAATACTAATTTGTATTTATGACGTGAATGCTCAATTTTAATTTTGAATGCTCACCATTAATTTATTACGTGAATACTCATTTTTATTTATGACGTGAATGCTCAGTATTGTGTTTTACGCCAACGCTTAGTATTATTTATTACATGAATGCTAAATACGAATTTTGAATGCTCATCATTAATTTATTACGCCAATACCCATTATTTTTTATTACGTGAATGCTTATTGTCATTTCTTATGTGAATGCTTAAAATTAATTTTAAATGCTCACCATTAATTTATTGCGCGTATGCTCAGTATTATTTATTACGTAAATACTTAAAATTAATTTTAATTCCCATCATTAATTTATTACGCCAATGCTCATCGATATTTATCACGTGAATGCTCATTATCATTTCTTACGTGAATGCTTAAGATTAATTTTAAATACTTACCATTAATTTATTGTGCGTATGCTCAGTATTATTTATTACGTAAATGCTCAATATTAACTTTTACGTGAACGGATGGTTTAATTAAGTGCTAACGTAAATTCTGTTATTTATTTTGTGAATCTTTATAATTAATTTATTAATGCTTAGTAATAATTATTTATTTATTACGTGAATACTGTTGGTAAAAAAAACACACAAGAAATTGGAAGAATATAGGCTTAACCAAAGAAAAAAATGCTTAGTGGAAAATAACTCGGCATCGATGGAGTTTTTTTTTTTTTTCACGGGAAAGTGCGATCATTATTCTTCACAGGCGCTTTCTCCAAAATATAGATCTTGATAATAAAAATGGTCTATTCTTATTGCATGTTACATACCTAAGCTAATCCAGGTCGTGACGGTGAATATAATTGTAGGTCAATATGCAAACAATTCCATATGCCATGACCATGTGAATTCCTCTAATAGTACAGTAGGAAAGTTACTAAAATGCTTTATTTAGTGTTTGCATGTGAAGAGAACATTAGCGAGTGGGAAGTGTAGTCGTGCCAGTAGCGGACGGCACAACTAAGGAATACGTAGTTGAAAAAAGCCGTGCGTTTTGATTGGATTAACGATTCACAAAGTCAATGTGATTCGGGAAACAGTTTCACATATTCAAACAACATTTACAGTCGATTATGTATGTTAAAAGGAAGTGATGGGATGGAATAGTAATGCATAAAACTATTATTAAAGTCTATCACGTGGTGAATTGATTTCCAATACCAAACTTCAGGTGAGGTATTGTATACTGAGGAAAGATCACACACAGTCGGCAGTAAAAATATATCTGTATACAGGGTAATAGTAGAATCTTCTCGTGCGTAGTGATGACAATTTTGACCGTTTATAAACCACTATAATCCTCTCATGCTTAGTGGTGGCAGTTTTGACCATTTATAAACCACTAAAGATATACCACATTGACTTGACACCTAGTCTTCCGTTACAGGCGCTGCTATCGACTGAAGGAATTACACTCCCTTTCGCCAAAGCTCTCTCGCTTAGCAACAGCTGAACCCTTATTGGCTCAACGCGTGGGCGTGTCGAGGGTATGAGCTTTAGTTCGCATTTTTGCCACGGCTCAATACATTTTGGCAGCACTATAGCATCCTCTCATGCTTAGCAGTGGTGGCAATTTTGACCGTTTATAAATCTCTAGAATCCTCTCATGCTTAGTGGTGTCAGTTTTGACCATTTATAAACACCCCCTAAAATCCTCTTATAATGTCTATTGCAACAAATGTTGTTTAATGACAATAAATATTCTATTATATTCTATGCTCAGTCGTGGCAGTTTTGACCGTTTATAAACCACTAGCATCCCCTCATGCTTAGTAGTGGTGGCAATTTTGACCGTTTATAAATCTCTAGAATCCTCTCATACTTACTGATGGCAGTTTCGAGTATTTAAAAACAATTGTTAGGATCATCCCATGCTTAGTGGTGGAAATTTTGACCCCGTTTATAACACCCTTCGAATCCTCTTATGTTCAGTAGTGAGAGTTTTGATCGTTTATAAACCTCTAAAATCCTCTCATGTTTGATAGTGGCAGTTTCGATAATTTATAAACACTCCGTAGAATCTTCTCGTACTTAGTGGTGGCAGTTTTGACTAGTGTTGTTGAATGTTTGTGACATTTACGGTTTTCGGTTTTTGAGAAAACCGGTTTTCTGAAAACCGAAACCGCGAATGCAGTTTTCAAAACCGAAACCGCAAAAACGGTTTTGAAAACCGAAACCGCAAAAGCGGTTTTCAAAACTGACATTTCGGTATTATGAAATTTCACATTTTTCAAAAACCGATTTCCGGTTTTTTCAAAAACCGATTTCGACAGCACTAGTTTTGACCGTTTAGAAACTCCCGTAGAATCCTCTCATGCATAATGGTGGCAATTTTGACCTTCTTAAAACCTTAGATTCCTCTCATGTTTTAAAATAGTAGTTTTGATCATATATAAAGCTCTTGAGTCCTGCTTAATGGTGGCATTTTTTACCATTCATAAACACCCCCTAGAATCCTCCCAGGCTTAGTACTAGCAATTTTGAACGTTTATAAACGCCCTGAGGTCCTCCCGTCTTTAGTAGTGGAGTTTTGATCGTTCATAAACTTCTAGAATTCTCTCAAGTTTACAACGAACGGACATGAGCCTGTCATCGGGATATCCGAATCAAACCTAGTCCATTTGACAAACATAACTAAGATATGTTCATGAACAAAAAATTAAGTGCCATGAACAACGGAGTAGGTTCCTGGGAGCCATTAACCCTGTTAGTATAAAGAAAATTGTAATCTCGCAGTGAAATAGCTATTGCATCAACACTGTTCATTGGAAAGTCGTGGTTTATAGTAGGGATGGCCAGACGGATCCGGATCCTATAAGATCCGGATCCGGATCCTATAAGATCCGGATCTCGGATCCGGATCCGAAATTTCGGATCTTGGATCCGGATCCGGATATCCGGTTCCTGGATCCGGATCCGAAATTTCGGATCTTGGATCCGGATCCGGAATTTCGGATCTTGGATCCGGATCCGAAGTTTTGGATCTTGGATCCGGAATTTCGAAGTTCAGATTCGGACTCCTGTTTTGAATATTTTAGGCCTTAGATTGAGACCCAGAACTAAAATATCCATATGTATAAAATTTACTAGGTGAATTTTATCTAACTCAGTGGGAAGACAATTCAATTCAAATGACAAAAGATTATATCAAAATCTCATTTTCACATTTTTCGGAGTTAGACCACTGTTGCGCACACCCCATCCATCATTTAGTCTTTAGTATATCTTTAAACGTACTACAAGTATGCCACTTTCATCTCAAGTCAGTAGTTGTATAGATCTGCCTTTTGTTATACTATATTAATCAAGTTAGGATTAAAATTCGATTGTTTGTGAGACCTATGATAATATTTTCAGAATGAGTTAAAACGTTGAAAAACTGCATAGTAATGCTGCATATTTTCTTTGTGCCACATTGGAAATTAATGTAGTCTATCTGATACAGTCGGCTTTTATGATTAATCCAATGATCTGAACTCCTGCAGTATTACGCTAAAATCATGGATGTCTTTGAATTTTCATCATTTCTATTTTTTTTTTATTACGAGCAAAATAAATATCATAAGCGGTATTTTACATAATACATATAGACGCAGATCAGTCAGTTGATTGCTTAATGTTTATAGCAAAGCTATTACATTTCTAAGACACTGGCGGCCTTAGAACAAAATCCATGGCTTTCCTATAAAATCTTAAATCTCTCTATATAAAAAGGGCAAAGTCCTGAGTGAGTGAGTGACAGATCATCGTACAGGCCAAATCGTTTAAGCTACAAATTTGAAATTTGGACAGTTTATAGGCTTTGTGACGTAGGATACCACTAAGGAAGGACTTTGGGAAATTCGACGAGGAAGGGGGAAAATGGGGTGGAAAATATTGATGATTCTTGACGTTAGATACTTCAAATTTGGTATTTGGGTTTCTCATTGAAAATAATTTGATACTTGTTTAAGTGTTTTTTGATATTTAAATTAGAAGGGACAGAGAAGATGTAGAAAGTAAAAGAAGGGGCAGAGAAGATGTAGAAAGTAAAAGAAGGGGTGGTATTGCAATTAGTATAATAATATGCCTATATCTCGGAAACTTAAAGGGTTAGAAACATGCAATTTGATATTTGGACTTTTCACTTAAAATAAATAGATACGTATTTCAACGTTTTATATATATATATATATATATATATATATATATATATATATATATATATATATATATATATATATATATATATATATATATATATATATATATATGTGTGTGTGTGTGTGTGTGTGTGTGTGTGTGTGTGTGCTCCAGAAGGGAAGAAAAAGGGCGAGAAGAAAATTAAGTGGGGATTACAATTATTTTATTAATATGTTCAATCCTTTGAGGTTAGAGACTAGAAATTTGGTATTTATATTTCTCATTGAAAATAATTTGACATGTGATTCAGTGTTTTTTGACGTTATAGTAAAAAGGAAAAGAAAAGAGATGGAAAAGAAAGAGGGTGGGGATTGTAATTATTATAATAACATGTCGATATCTGGGAACCTCTGAAGGTTAGGAGCATAGAATTTGGTATTTGAGCTTTTCATTTGAAATAATTAGGTATGTACTTCAGCGTTTTTTTTTTTTTTTTTTTTTTTTATGTATGTCTTAGAAGGGAAGAAAATTGGCGGGGAGAAAAGACTTTTATATCTCGGAATCCTGGAATGTTAGAGAAATGAAACTTGTTATTTGAACAAAAATTCGTTATGAAATGAAATCCTTGAGTTTTAAGTCCCACGCTTATCCCGGTTAGGCTAAAGGAGACGGTGATTATAAGAAATAAATGAAATGGTGGAATGAAGAAAGTGGGAGGAAACGGGAAAACCCGAGAAAACCCAAGAGCACGGTGTTTGACCAAAACAAAGTCCACACGGCGCGAGCTGGGATCGAACCAGGGACCCCAGTACCAGAGGTGAACGCTCTACCACTGAGCCACGACGCCCCCTTAAAAATTCGTTATGTTTGCAGGCATATGATGTGCGAGGTCGTAGACCGAGCAAATGTGTGGGCTGGGGGGAAAGCCCCCATGTACTCGCACTGAAATTCGGTATATCTCGGGATACCGGATATTACATACAACTTGATATTTGAACTGAGATTCGGTATGGTTGTAGGTTTACGAGGTACGACGTCATAGGCCGATCAAATGAGATATCAGAGGGTCTAAGGGCAAATCCCCAGACATTTCTTTTTAAATTGATTATGATTGGAGGCTTTTGTGGTGCAAGGCCCTAGTAACGGGGGTCTAGTGGCGAAGCCCTTAACTGGCCGAGGTCTATTAAGTATATAAATTTATTTGCGTAATGAGTGGAAATTGCATGTATGCCTGTGGACAAAATTGCATAAGTAGCCACGAGAAATGACAATCCTTTAAAATGAAAATTTTAAAAAAGCCACCAAAATGTACTCTTGAATGAGTTGTATATTATGTTTACGCAGGGGCGAATCCAGAACGGACTCTTGGAGGGGCCGGATGGATTCTTAGGGGGCGGTTGGGGATGCTAGTAGTGAAAAATTACTTAGATGATCTGAAATTGCCACAAATTACTGGTAAAGTACACTGTTAATGGTGGCGCTGGGTAGGGGTGAACGACTTTTCGCCCTCCCCCTGGATCCGCCTATGTGTTTACATGAATGATATAGCTCCTTATACAACTTATGCAGAGTTAATAGTAGTGGATTACTAATTACAAAGATACGTGTTACTGCTCGAGGCTCCATATGGTATTTTGTATACATCAATACATTGATTTTGCCATTTAGAACTTTATTTCTACTATAATTCTTAATTCTATCTGGAGTGGTACGGTCACAGAGAAACGTATTTTTAAAGAAAGAAAAAAAGTTTATCAAGAGCAAGAAAAAAGAAGTTGCTGCTTAATTTGATTTGATCTATATTTTATGGGCTGTTCTATTAGCAATGGCCTAGCCCATCACGACTAGGAAATGGCCTCATTCAGTGACCACAATAACTCAGAAAGAATTAGGAAACTAAGCAGCCTGAGCCTAATGAAGAAGCTTGTGCTTGAGACTGTTTCATCCCAGCATTTGACTAGTGTTACAGAAAACAAAGGACAAATTTTTCCACTAGAATCGAATCTGACAATAAAATTGCTCTCATCAAAGTCGACAGTTTTACTCAATCAAATTTGGAGTAATTGTGACATATTAAGGCACGAAAACCAAATATCAACAGAATGAAGAGAACTCAAGGCTGTCACACGATAACATACCAAAAGTGTCTTAAAATCTTATTTTAAGCATAGAAATGAAAATCACTTTGTCAATAATTTCGAAAATTTTGCTTATTCGGAACACCCTAATTTTCTGACACAGAGTTTCGGATCCGGATCCAAGATCCGGTTTTTCGGGTCCGGATCCAAGATCCGAAATTTGAGATCCGGATTCAAGATCCGAAATTTGCGATCCAGATCCAAGATTTGTTTTTTTCGGATCCGGATCCAAGATCCGAAATTTTGGATCCGGATCCAAGATCCGATTTTCGGATATGGATCCAAGATCCGGATTTTCGGATCCGGATTCAAGATCCGTTCTTTCGGATCCGGATTCAAGATCCGTTCTTTCGGATCCGGATGCAAGATCCGGATTTTCGGATCCGGATCCAAGATCCGTTCTTTCGGATCCGGATCCAAGATCCGTTTTTTCGGATCCGGATCCAAGATCCGTTTTTTCGGATCCGGATCCAAGATCCGAAATTTCGGATCCGGATCCAAGATCCGTTTTTTCGGATCCGGATCCAAGATCCGTTTTTCGGATCCGGATCCAAGATCCGGATTTTCGGATCCGGATCCAGTGTCCGGATATCCGGATACCGGATATCCGGATCCATTTGGGTCCGGATATCCGGATCCATTTGGGTCCGGATATCCGGATCCAAAAATATCCGGATCTGGCCATCCCTAGTTTATAGTTAGTTCTCTTCAGAATAAAACAAGCTTTCCAGAAATGCTATGCATTGGGGCTCATAACGTACTTGATCAGGAAAAATTGGGAGAATGTCTTCAAAATTCCCTTCCGAAATCCCTCCCATCAACTTTGAACCCCTTTGGAGTGGCTCCGGATAAAAGTACACAATCTAAATGTATTCCGAAAGATACTATAGGAGATGAGGAATGTGTGTACCAAGTTTTGTATTGATAGACATGCTTTCTCCTCATGCCTATTCTGTCTATCAATACAAAACTTGGTATACATATTTCTTATCCCTTACAGTATTTTTCGAGATACATTTGGATTGTGTGCTTTTACCCAGGGCCACTCCAGAGGGGTCCAAAGTTGATGGCAGGGAATTTTGCCGACATTCTCCCAATTTTCCCTGTTCAGGTACGTTATGGGCCCCAATACATAGCAAATTTGGAAAGTTTATTTCATGCTGAAGAGAACGAAGTATAAACCATGACTTTCCAATGAACAGTGTTGATGCAATAGCTATTTCACTGCGAGTCTACGAGTCTTCACGAGTCTAGTTTTCTTTATACTAACAGGGTTAATGGGCCCAGGGACTTACTCCGTTGTCCATGGCACCTAATTTTTTTGTGCACGAACATATCTTTGTTATGTTTATCGAATGGGCTAGATTTGATTCGGATGACCGGATGACACGTTCATGTCCGCTCCTTGTTAGTAGAGGGAGTTTTGACAATTTATGAACTTCCTTAGAACCCTCTCATGTTTAGTAATGGCTATTTATATCTCTTCACCTCACATGACACGTATGTTAAACATATAATGAAACACAGCTTCTTCATTCTTCTACACGATGTTAATGAACTGGGTCCAGGCTTCAAGACCACGAAGAATGATCTCCGTATTCTCTGTCCAGTAGTCACAATCTTCTGATGATGTTTCCTGACAGCATACGAAGATAGTTCGTTGGAATTTAGCGTTCGTTTCCAGAACCAAAGCTATATGGGACGTGGATTTACAATTCAATGTGGAATTCTAATTACCGTAATTTTACTGAAATTTGAAATTTCCGAGCGGGAATCGAACCCTAGACCCTGTGCACTAAAAACAATCGTGCTTTCTATTAGGCCAGTGAGAAGGGCTCATTTCCGACAATAGTTCCGAAGACAAGTACGTAAACCAATTTGAGCTTAGAACATATGTATCTATCAGAGTTTAATATTTAGTAAAGCAAATGAGCTTTTGAAAAATACAACTAGAATCGGACAACCATATTGGACATTAACCTTACGCGGACAGCAGGTGATGTAATACACACCAAAATCTTGATGACTGGGGGTCTGCATCAAGATAAAGGCTGAG
>NW_027657987.1:0-15698 GCF_964235325.1 Thermobia domestica
ATGTTAGTTACGCCTAACACAGTCATGCAGTCATTTGTAATAGAAATAAATATATAAGTATCTAAGTCGTTAATTGTTTACTGTTTGTGATATACATGGATCTTAAATACGAATTGCATATTTAAAATTATACATTTCAAAATAGTAATTGTGTGAGTTGTCATAACTTTGCTTTGATTGGTTGATGAGAATTTAGATTTTCATTTTCATATGTAGTTTCGAAGACATATGTTTATTCCATCTCGTTCGTTACCAGTGGGATCCAGTTCACCTTTTTAAACAGAACAATCGTAGTTTGTACCGTTAGAAAGGTATTGCATTTTAAATCCCTCCAAGGAATTCGCTAATTGACATAGCAGATTAATATCAGTTACGCTTATGCTTTTCGTTGGCAAATGAAAACAATTTTTAACTGAAAAAATGTCTAACCCTTACGACACTAAGATGTTTTCTATAACGTAGCATACCAAGGGGGGCCTCGTTGAACCCATAGAGAAAAAATCATTTTCAAATTAAATTCTCAGATGTTTTATTAAATATTCAGTTATATGTATATGAAATAGTGTCCCGGGTGGATGACAGATTAAGGTCGTAGAATTGCAAACAAGGGGTCCCGGGTTCGATTCCACAAGCAGGAACACAAGTGGTTTGGATCTCACCTTACACTGTAGGTCCCGTCCTCTGGAAGTGATAATCATCCCATGGAAGGAAATAGCAAATTACTATGGGTTCGTGTCGCCCAGAGACATTCGGGTACTTGACCAACATTGGAGTAGAACACCACATTATCATAATAATCATCATCATTATAAATGAAATTATACATGTAGGTTATACAAATAGGTTACATTCACTGATATTATTACGCGATACGACACACAAAAGAAACAATATTCGAATTCAGAATATTAGCACTGAAGCTACGAAAACACTGCAATGCTATTAACCAAAACATTTAACTCGCAGGATGTTCAAAATATTAGTTCTCCTTTCAGCACTGCAAAATCACCGACCACATTCAACAATAACAAACAAAGTGACTATTATCAGTGTTGCCAAGCCCATCAGTATTGCAAAACATTAGTATTGTCAGACCCAGACATGCCAGTGTTTATTTGTGGCAGAAAACAGAAACACTAAGCCGCAACGATATCTTAAATCAGAACGAAAAAAAGGTAACATACACCACCAAAAGGGGGCTTGTTGAACCTAGTTCGCTTTATTGCCCTATACAAAATAAACAAGAACTCGTTTAGAGCAAAATCAAGTTGGATTCTTTTCTTAACCTTCCATTACACAATGTGATTTTTTTCGGATTTTTTTTGTCCACGCGTAGAAGCACAATTCACAATATAATTGTCTATTGGTTCGACGAACCCCCCCCCCCCCCGCTTGTTATCGTAAGTGTTAAACAAACATTGGAGTCATAATCTTATTACATTTCTGTGAGTGATTGTTATTACCTGCATATTATACTATAACAAGGAAATATTGTGTTACGGTCGAAATGCCTAATGTAAATCCGGAGACAAAAAGATGTTGGTGAAGAGCTACGATTTCTGACGTCTGTTTGTTTTTAATAATGAACTTTCAGAGAACATTTCGTCAATCATAAATCACATAAAATATTACATATATACACGAGCCGCGCGCAACATTCTATTTGGTTCAACATTCGCGAAGTGCTTGACATTTAACATGCAACATCTTGCAAGTGGTATACGCTGCGGTAAAACTCACTATACCAATGAATTTCCTATAGAGCGTCCCACTCTTAGATTGCGGTACAGAGTAAATAGAGCGCGCTGTTGCCACATTTTTCCGCCGTATGTTTTCTTTCGAAGAAAGAACAAGAAAGACAGAAAGAGTGATGAATCTGTAAATAAATCCTTCTTAAATTCATATATTCTCAACTGTTTTGTCCTTCCAATCGCGCAAATTCATTTAGAACGGCGAATTGGAGGGTACGAAATAACAGTCTAACAATTGTGTGTTAGAAGTTTTTTTAATGATGGTTTATAAATCGTTGCAACAAAATTTTGATGGAAGTAATACGAAATCGAGAGAACATATGAAACGAATAGAAAACATATGATTGAAATAAATGGCAGACTAAACAGTTGCACAAACAAATTTCCTGTACCGACTGTGCGGCAAATTAAGGAATAGCAATGGATAAGGTACTGCTACTGAATTTGACTACGAGTCAAAACTGGTGTAGAGTGATAGTGATAAGTGACGAGAAAATGTTATGTACAAGAACGCTCATTCGTCTCTGTAAGCAAAATATCTGCTAATCCAATTCCGTTTGTCAAAGAAGTTACATAATAAAGTATATTGTGAAGAAGACGGCTTCTCCCCACTTCCAATGTTTAAGATTGTATCATGAAGGACGTGCTAGAGGGTATGGTGACAGGAAAAAGAGAGAGAGGACGAAAAGAAACTACAATTACTGGACAATATCAAAATGGAAAAATCATACGTAAAGACGAAGAGGTTAACCAAAGACCGTGGATCATGGAAGCTTCTGAGTTGCAGCAAGTGGCCTGCCAATAAAATATGATGATGATGATGATGACAAATGCAATGGTGAATAGGAACTGAACCTCCCTAGTTTCTATACTCACTTCTGACAACTCAGAAACACAATATCAGTCTGGAAACAGAAGAAGAATGAAAAGAAACCCCATTATATCAGTTCTAAAGAAACGCGCAAGTTATGACTTTAAATTACGTATAGTGGCAGCCAGCAAAATACAGATCGTTGGGCGAGGAAACGAAAACAAACAGAATTGTTAAACCCTGCTTCCTAAAGAAGCATGGGGGAAAGAATAAAGACGCCTTTCATTTTGCTTTGTTAAATCATAACGTTATTTGTTATGAACGCTTTTGTCATTTTCATCTGTGTATTCAAAATAAATAAGAGAAATGGAATTGCAAACGAAACCAACCTTTATTGTCAAAATTGTCAGCATCTGAAACAGCATTATGTACTACATGCGAACTATAAATGAATCAATTACAAAAGTAATAACTTTTTATCACCAGGAATGAGGAGACTTATTATTAATAGATATTGGTCACATTACATATATATATATATATATATATATATATATATGTGTGTGTGTGTGTGTGTGTGTGTGTATGTGTGTGTGTGTGTGTGTGTGTGTATGTGTGTGTGTGTGTGTGTGTGTGTGTGTGTGCAACTCAAGGAAAACGAGCGTAGTAAGTAGTGGAACGTAAGATTGAGTGGAGTTGACGCAATGTTTTTCGTAGGTGAAGTCCAGGATTCGATTTTGCGAATAGTTTCCGTTAAGCAGTAGGTTCGTGCTCGCATAGTGTCAACAGTAAACACTCATCGGTATAGAACAATACTCTACATCACTAACTTTAAAACAAACATTATTAGGAAAATATCAACGGCGAGATTTATCACTGCTTTTCTATTGGTCAGATGCGTGCGTTTTAGAAAGTTGATACTTAACACTAAAAGTCATAAAACCTAAATAAAGAAAGATATTGACCTGCGAATTGTTTTAAAAATATGTTTTAAAAATAATTTCAATCTTTTCTCAATATTTGTCTCGCTTTGCACCCCCATCTAACCTGAAAAATGAAAAGGTTTCTCACTAGTCAACTTTTTAGATATTTCATTGGAATAGTATATGCACTTTCTCTTATATTTTATTTTTTATTTTAAAATTCAAAACTTTTTTGAATGCAAACTTTCCCAACATTGGCACCAAATATGGTGTTAATAGTTGTATAAGTTTAATCGGGTTGGGTACAAAACCTCGCGGCCAGAACCTCGCGGCGACAACCTCGCGGACCAAAACCTCGCCTGGCCAAAACCTCGCCTCCCAAAACCTCGCGGCCCAAAATCTCGCCGGGCCGAAACCTCGCCTGGCCAAAACCTCGCCGCCCAAAACCTCGCGGGACAAAATCTCGCCGGGCCAAAACCCCGCCTGGCCAAAACCTCGCCGTCCAAAACGTCGCGGGCCAAAATCTCGCCGGGCCAAAACCTCGCCTTGTGAAAACCTCGCGCCCCAAAATATCGCCTGACCAAAATGTAAATGTTCCAACAGATGATAAGAATGGCGGTATAAAAGACGCTGTTTCAGGAAAAGTATCACAGGTATTTGACCAAGTCCCGCGATACCATATGAAAATTTTATTTCTGTATTAGAGGATTTCAATGTGAAGGTAGGGCGACAGGATGCTTTTAAACTGGTTATAGGGAACGAACGTCTGCATAAGGAAAGTAATGACAACTAACGGGGTTAGTTTCGTGAACTTTAGAACATCCAAAAACTTAAAATTTCAACAAAAATCTAATAATATTTATGAAGGTATGAAATAATATGAGTTTTTACGACGTCCCTTGATTATGTCCTGTAGGTTAAAAGAGACGTAGATGACCAGGATGAAGGAAATGATGGAATAAAGAAAGTGAGAGGAAACGGGAAAGCCCACCCAAGAAAGCCCACGCACATGATGTTTTGTATCTTATTATTATTATTATTATTATTATTATTATTATTATTATTATTAGACCCTATTATTATTATTATTATTATTATTATTATTATTATTATTATTTGTAATGTGGAATTGCATATTAAGAAACTGATTGGGTAAATTTTAAAGAAAAGTTTCATTCGCGGCGAGTTTTTGGCCACGCGATGTTTTGGGTGGCGAGGTTTTGGCCCGGCGAGATTTTGGGTGGCGAGGTTTTGGCAACGCGAGGTTTTGGCCCGGCGAGATTTTGTCCCGCGAGGTTTTGGGCGGCGAGGTTTTGGCTACGCGAGGTTTTGGCCCGGCGAGATTTTGTCCCGCGAGGTTTTGGCCGGCGAGATTTTGGGTGGCGATGTTTCGGCCGCGAGATTTTGTCCGTATCCCGTTTAATCGTTGTGTCTCTTAGAGTTCTGAACTTATGACGTGATATATTCAACGCGACGTTAGAATTTGCCATTAGCAAGATTTCACTCTTTTAATTTATTTCAATACTTGAAAAGTCTTCCTGATGTGAGAAAAACAGATTATTTGATAGAAAATACAATGTTCTACAATAATTTATTCATACCTAGTAAAAGAAACTATTTTTAAAATTCAGACTAAATTTGGCAACAATGGCCATAAGGAAAAGTATTGCCATTTACTCCTGTACTGCAATCTAATGGTGGGACGCTCAATAGAAAAGTGTACAATTGATGTATCACCTGCACCTATTCCCATTTGAAAAACTGAAAGTTGAATCTAATATGGCGGCTGGGTGGATAACATGTGTGGGAGAAGCGGTAAGTTGATCCAATTTGTTTTGCATTTGCCCAAATTCACGTCCAGTTATATCCAAAGAAACTAAAAGTAAACATGTGTCCGAGCGTTATCGTAGTCTATAATTGAATTCGGACATGCAAAAGCCCATAAATATGCAAATTTCCGATATCTGTCACTAAAATTATAGAATACACGTTGCGGCGCGGAGAGCTTTGCATTTGAATCAATTTTATATTACGTCCGAGGGGACACTTCGCGAATGTACATTGTGACGGATTTGGCTTTGATATATGTAGACTGAAAATAAAATCCATCCTAAATCCATGCTGAAAATAAAATCCATGCCTAAAATTAAGAAGTTCGGTGTACTGTCAAGGTGTGGTCTGTGTGAATAACGCTGCTTAGTGAACAACGGGCTATCTAGTATTCAGTGAGGAAATATTTCAAATAATCGCCAAGTGTAAAAATATTTTACAATAAAAATATAAAAGTATTACTAATTTGTAGTACTTTATTGAAATAAAAATACATTATCGTGACGGTAACGACAAAAATATAATGGAAATGACTTATGACACACATGATGCAATTATTGGAATATATTTGACAGAATACACTAACACATTAATATAATTCTCCTATATCAGTGGTCTGGTTCAAAAATGGTGAACCCCACTAATACGATTTGGAGCTCATATTGTATATTTGTTCACTAACCAAACATTGTTTACTCTTCTAACAAAATATAAAGACATTGTAGTAAATTTTATTTGTGTTTTATGTCATTTCTTCACAAAACCCGTATGAATACTAATGATCTACACAGTAAGTTCTTGTTGCTAGTGCAATGTCACAATATAATACAATGATTATACAATAATAATATACACAATAATACAGTGTGTAAATATTGGGATCAGTTTGAGAATATACAGTTCGCATAAGTGACTAAAAAAACGTAATTTGCTGCTGACAAAGCAGATGAACACTATGCAATTGTTTCAGATCAACAGAAGAAATAATTATGTACTTAATGTATGTTATTTTTGTACTGCTGATCTGTAAAAAAAGAAAAGAAAAACGAAAGTATTCCCGCATTCAAATAACCTTCATTTCTAACAATATTCATAAACTATTCATGTCGTTTTTTCTGGCAATACAACTTTTACAGATTTGTCATGTCCACTTTTTTGGGCCTGAAACAATTGCACACTGTTGATCTGTTACAGAAACAGGAAATAATTCTTACATTCAAAGAATCCTTACTCTCTAAGACTGCTTGGTGCACTTTCATCAAATCTGGTATTTTTGGCAAGTTGTTAGGTACTAAGGAATCAACAGCCGAAATTGCAGAAGCATCTATGTAAAAGAACTTAATATTTGAAGTTTCAGACCTATTTAACACATTGAACGTTGCTTTTGCATCAGTTAATTCATGTCCATGCGAAACTAATATGTCAGCTTGTCTTGCGAGAAGTACCGAAATGCATCTGCTGTATTTCTTGAGAACACTCACACTGATAGTTCTCAGAAAAATCAACTTAGAGTACACATTCTTTCTGTGTAAGTGTCTGTTTAAGTGACTTTACTAAGTAATACTGATGATATACGTTGCAATTGTGTCTAAGAAAAGGCAGCATATCGTCTTCAAACGCACGTGCTCTCTGTCACCGAACCTCTTACTTTTTTTCTGCAACTCGTACTATAATTGTTTCGAATGTGCCGTTCGTATTGTACTTCGTTCTTTTTTCTTTTTTATTGTTCCAACAATACCAAAAAGTCTGCTCCTGTGGATTTGGAATTGTCATATTCAGCGACTTGCTTTTGCATTTCAAACATTCTCGGTATGAACAGGATTGTTTTTGGGATTACAACATAAAGTTTAAGCAAATTCATGTAGATTGTTTGTATGAACCACCCTACAAAGTTTCAATTTATCTGCTTTGAACAGAAAATTGGAATGCATTTGGCAAGCACATTTTGCTGTGGGATAAACATACAAATGAAATGATACAAATAAAACAACAATCTTTAAGATAAATACATACGAAAAATCTTCAACACTTTTAACTGAAAATTAAAAAGAAAGTTCTACAGCACATACCGTAACAATTTACGTGTTTTCTCAATTTAATTTGAAAAAAACTATGCGTTGTCATTGATGTTGAATTTTGATTTTCAAAATATTGCATGCATGACCTATCATTTTCTTGGTTCAAAATTAAATACAAAATCAAGATTGTAAAAAGTTTTTTGTCATCATCATCAAAATCGAATATGAATACTGATGATTCAAGCTGATAACTGAATTATTTCTATTTGTTAAATTTACGTGCAAAATAACAGTACAGCACGTTTTGTATTGTTTTTCATATTTCAAATATAGCATAGCCTTCTGATTGCCACTACCAAAACAGCATGTCATTTCCGTAACAAAATTTGACGTAACGGTAAGGACCAATATGGGAATGACGTTTCTTCGCATTACAGAAATTTCTAGAAAACCTGCATAGGTGGGAAGTCGAAATGAATTCACAATGAACCTGATCCATAAGGATTACAAAACAGACGTTACATCATTCAATTATATATTATATTTATAGCATAAAACTGTGTTACGGTTATGACAATGAGAAAACATAACTCAACTCACTTGCAGACAAAAGCAACGACAAAAATCTTCAGACCGCCGTGCGTTGGATCCCATGTGCCTCCCGCACATGCAAGGGATACGAATTACGCTGCGCATTTGTTTCGGATGCAATATTGCCAAATCGATAGTATTTAAGAACAAAAACGTAAATAGTGACGGTACTGACACTAAAAGCTAGGGACTCAGCATTCATCACCAAAATGTAACCTCAAAACAAAAGAAAAGGAAAATACTGTTATTTATTTATATAAATGGGCTCAAGTTCTCTAGGCGGTTAAATAAACAAATACATTTTCGCACTTGTATATACCAGAAAATACCATGAATGTTCACGTACCTGTTGCTGGAGACACGTTATGGTAGTGACATTTACGAATAAAATAAGTAATTTTTAAAAAATAAAAATAAATAATTCAAAGTTACTGTACATTAGTGTGACACTAGCTACTTATGTTCACAAACACAAAATATATTTCTATTTAGAAAAGGACATTTTAACACGGGACATGAAACTTGCCCCTAATCATGAAACGACCCAATAGCGCTTTTAAAATTTAAATTTAGTTATTTTGAACGAAACGGGGTTATTCTGGATCTAATAATTGAATTCACTGAATACGCCGTCCTAAATCTTACATGCGTTTCTGAGAATTTGAGTTCTGTCAATGATGTGGCTAAATTCCTACAATAACTTTCTTCGTCGATATTACTGAATTTATGTTTTAGAGTGTGTAAATGTCATATGACTCGTCCTTATAATGTACACATTCACTTAGTGGAGATTGCTTTAATGGATATAATACGGACAGAGAGGACCAATTGCCATCGTGGATTTGAGAAATAAATATATTTCCATCAATTGTATTCTAATAAAAATGTGAATATATTATGTTGATGAGAAATCATGTCATCATCAAGCAAAAGTATGAAATTACGCAGCTGATTTCAACCTAAAACTCAACCTAATTTTTGCTGCGTATACAAGTATAATTTATATAGGATAAGAACATTTGTGTTGATTCAGCAAATTGAGTACTAAACAGTTGTTTGATCATACTGAATGAAGTGATAGAGTGTACCAAAAATAATTGTTTTAAATATTACAGCTCAATCTTCATCCGGAAATCAGGTAAAAATGTTATCTGATAATACTAATAGGAAACGAGTAAGAAATATAACATACAATTATCTAACTTTTCATTATGTTTAGTATTTACTGATACTCAATTAATGCCCCTGAACCCTGCTTTCTTGCTCAAACACGTATATATAAGATATCAGCACGCCGAAACGTTCGACTCATATTCCTGAGCTTTTTCGTGGAAGAAACAGTTTTTAGTTAGATGTGCATCAAGCAAACTTATATCATGACTAACTAAGTATTTCAATATGTGGAGTGTCAAAGTGGCAAGCTTTTATGGACATCCCGTCTGTCCGATATCCAAGGTTCTGATTCTTCTGTGTTGGAAACCTGAAGAATATCCTATGAACTACGAACAAAATATTGTCACTATATGTTTCAGACTTAGAGGCTCGAAGGATTTATACAATATAAAAATTAGGAATATCAAAACAACGACCGTATGATCCTTTCGTGCATCTACGATAAAATTACAACAAAATATAAAAGATGATGCACTGAATAAAATTGTTTCACCTTTTTCATGTGTCTTTACCACCACCGAATTTGATGCCATAGCCAGAAGTCATGCTTTGTGAATTTTAGTGCCCTGAATCAATACCGGTATTAATATTTGAACAGATGGGTTCTATTTCGCTCTCTCTTTCTTTCTTTCTCTCTTTCTCCTTGTGTGTGTGTGTGTGTGTGTTAATAGATAAGAGGTTGTCATGTGTACTGATGAATTGTCATGCTCTGACTTAATTTTTATATGATTATATGTACGACAGTATTTAAGATAAGTAAATCATTTACTTCTGTTAATTAGAGATTGTGACCAGGTTCTTAAAAATTGCATGATTCTTGGGAAACCCGTCAATTGCTGTTCCGTTGCGAAGATTATCTCAACAGATGTTCCCAATTGCTTCATAATGTATTCACGTCAAGTGTAAGTAAATATGCTTCTGCATTTGATTTATGTGTGTATATATCTAATTGTCATGATATTGAGTGTTATTGAAGGGTAATAGAAATTGAGAATATACTATATTTACTTATTTATATTCTACATGAATCGTATTTCCATAACGCATTTTCAACTTTAATGTTGGACAATTTGTTTTAAATAACGACTTAATATTACAAGGTAATAACAAAAGAAATCACTAACTATATTGAAGTTTACTATCGAATGATAATAGGTAATAAACTAGTTTACAGGAAATAATCAAATATATAAAATCTGTACTTTGGCTTTAACTGAAATTCAGATAAATTTACTTTATATAAAATAAAATATGATTGCAGTTGCACGGAAACAATATAATAGAAAAAATCATTCAATGTTTGTGCGCAAACACAAGGAAACTAGAGGTTGATTAGTAAATTATATACATCACATTAATAAAATAAGTGTACTTACACTTTTCAAAATTATTAGTTATTTAACATTAATTATTATAGTAATTTCTAATAATATATAGAATACTTAGACCAGTTAATTACATACAATTTGCAATAAATGCACACCATAACGAAGAGTTTCCATTTCCCGACATATTTCTTATCCTTCAGTATAGTCAGAATAATATTCAGTAATACTGTTGGACTTCAAAGAAAGAAGGAATATGAAAACTATATAAACATTTTATACGTGTTCCTAATTTAAATAAGGAAGTATTATTACTTAAAGTGGTTATTTACATATAAGTTTATACAAATAGATTGCAGTTTTAATAGGGAATAATTATTCCTTTATTGTCTAAAATACATTTAAACTACAATAAACTACATATGAGAAAAGTTGGTTGCCATTTCTTTCTTAATATTGTCTCAGAATCACGTACATTTTTAGTATTTTTAACATTTTATGCCCAAATGCACCCGTCTCTACAAAATTTGGAACAACTAATACCCCACATTTGTGACAATGCTCCGAATATCAGTGTTCTTCATAATTCTTCTGACTCATTTATATGAACGCTTTCCTTTTATCTAAAAATTCATCCTTCTCTCACTATGTACGATTTAACTTCATTTGCACATATACCAATTCTTCTATAACCTATTTTGAAGAAACATTAGTGCTATCATATGTATCATGGTTTCTTGTCCTTTTACGTTATATTAATCTTATTTGCTGCCTGTGATATCATCAGGAAGAACCATTTCCCAAAAACTCACAAAAGTTGTTACCAATCACAGGATAGGCCGAACTTGAATATTAACCTTACTATCAGCTTGCGTAAAATATATTGTGCTTTGAAAGCGTAATTTGAAGATACATTTATGGTGATTTGTCAATAATATAATATTATCTCACTTATACCATTCTGTTAAATATTATTGTGCAACTTTTGAGCATTTTAATTTATCATTGGTAGCTATATAACATATGTGGGTTCTGGTTAAAAAATGGACACAGGTAGCTCTCAAGTGCCTTTAAAAACTAATTTAGCACCAGACAGGAAGTTCTGCTGAAATCCAAACAAATTATTCTGATCGGTAGATCTTCGATATACAGAAGACGAAATACTTCAAAATAAATTATCTCAATTCTTCGTTAATCGTTAAATTTGTGATTTGTGATGTTGTCATAGTGATTAAAGCACTTTGTGTATACTTTCAGTTGCCAGTTTTAAATTCCGGGTGCATTCGATGACAGTAAAGGGCTTAGTATATCGCTTCCCTCAATAGTACTAATTTGTAGTGCACGATGACCTTCGAATCTCACGAACTCACAGCATAACATTTCCAGATATCAACATGGGTTTTATCATGAAATATTTTGTTTCCGAAACTCGAAAAAGATTTTTCTTTCGCATTGTTGTCTACTTTTCCCATACTTCTCATATCTTGCGATCAACCACTTCAAGACTGGCTGTAGCTCTAACATTCCAGTAGAGATTCACAGATAAAGAAATATGGCATAGTAAATGTTTTTGAAACATGCCATAAGGCAAACAAACAAAAATCGCTTAGTTGCTAACGTTCTTCAAATTGTTTGTGAGTGTTTAGTGATGTTTTTTTAGTCATTGATGATATCAGGCCTGCTTAAATACCAATGTTGCTCAATTTTTAAATATTCTTCACGACTCTATTTCAGCACGATATTCGTTCAAACTGTTCCCCAAAATGTAAGTATTCATTTCCAGCAAGTGGAAGTTTACCTAACACATCACACATGGAATTGTATCAGATGTGGATCAATAACATCTTCGTCAGAATGTTCTTGAAGAATGTCATGTTTTCCTCAAACAAACAGATCAAGCGTGAGGGAATTCCATCAAGAAAGAGTAAAGACCCAGTTGACTTGACTCCCAGAACATTCAAAAGATTGATTTGAACTATATTCCTGAGAGTTGGAAGCCCTGGAATATTCTGAAGTTGTACAAATTCTGCATAATAGAATCAAAATACTGCAATGAAATTCATGTACATTCTTTAGACAATACTCTAATTATGAAAGTATTATTTAAAGGAAATTATCTGAAAAAATAGTTGCCACTTGTTTGTTAATGTTCTCTGAGAACCACGTGGAATAACTCTTAACAAATACTACTCAACATGCTTCTCCTATCTAGAAAAATGGAATTGCTAATGACCCGATTTTCTCTCATAATGGCCAGAAGATCGGTGATCTTCGTCTTTCTAACTTATTACTTTGAACTCTTTCCTTCGATTTTCTGTTACAAAGTTCACTCTCTTTCTCACGATGAACAATGCCTAGCTATCTTTCCACATACATAATGTATACTGTATTTTACAGTAGATAATATATTTGAATATATTTATAGAATGATAAATCTGAGAATAAATTCCATGCGTTCACAAATGTTTTTGTTAAATTCAGATATTATGTTCATTAGAATATTAAGTAATGATTTGCAAAATATTTCACTTTGCCTTAGGACTCAGATATCAGTTTGAAGTAATAGATTATGATCGAATATAGCTATTATAATTGTTACTTCTTTGAAGTTTTAATATAAAATAATTTTGCTAATTTTTTCAGAAAATCCATTGTAAATGATCCAATTTCCCATGATACTGATATGGAAATAAGTTATTACTTCAGGTGGGATGGACAACCAATACAGGCAAGTATTGGACATGACCTAATACTATGTATATATACACACATACACACATATATATATATATTAGGGTGGCCCTTAATTTTTGATATCCTAATTTCTTTGAACTCACCCCCTAGAATGGTTCCATATGGGACTAAATTAAGGAAGGGGAAAAATTAACTTCATTGAATAATATTAAATGGTGCCCCAAACGACCTAAAATTTTGAATCCGATTACAGTACATAATATATGGGAAAAATTGGAATAAAAACTTGTAATGTAGAAACGGCTTAAGGGAACGCAAAAATACCCTGGATAATGGAACTAGAGGAAGAAACACACCTAATGTTGTATAGTATTGTCACAGCGGCCATCTTGAAGTCCGCCATCTTGGATTCAAATCAAAATTTTCAAATAGGAAGAGGGTCATGTGACATCGTTTTGAGGTGGCGTTTCACCAGAAACACAAATCTGGCACTATTTTAAAGATGCCCTTAGTCGTCTAAGAATTATTATCTTTGAAAATATTTCCCTTTTTCACAAGTTATAACTCTTACACAACTAAATGTAAAGACAAGAGTTTGGCTCGAAAAGAACAAGAGGGATATGCGCGGCTTCATTAGAAAGAGGAACGCAAAAGAAAAATGCACTTCTGAAAATGATTTGTATGAATTTTATACCAAAATACACGGAGGTAAGCATTTCAAGAAATGAAGAGGAAAACCCAGTTGAGAATGTAAGATAAAATGTAAATATGTGCCTGTGTGCGCCCGGACCCTGCAAGAGATGTAAAAGGGGAAAAACTAATTTTAAAATTCCAAGACAGGTTGCTGCTCTTGATCGATACAAGTCCACTGATAGAACGAGAATATATATTCTGATAGCGACGGCAGAAACATTAGGCCATAATGTAAAGAAACTAGTAATAAATGTGCATCGATGCTGAGAGAAAATCCGTAGCGAAGTTGCATAAGACCACAAACAATTTCGGAGTGTATCATGTGCGTTAGTTGTGCAATGAGACGGAAAAACTACTGCCGAATTTGACTGGTAGAGAGACTATCGACGGGTTATCAATATTTATTACAGGAGATGCTCATGAGAGGCTAATTGATGTTCTCAGTTTGTCATCATAAAGAGGAGAACGAACATATTATTTCTACTACAGTTCATTAGCTTGAAGAATGGAACTTGGTCAAGTTCGTGCAGGCAGTTTTTTGTCACACTATTCCCTGCAATATGTGTCATGTGAACGGTGCTTTCATTCTGCTAGAGCAGATGCTCCAAAATGATGATCTATGCCTTCCTTGTTGACACTACATTTATGAATTGGTTTTAAAATGTGTATTTGACAAGTGTTGTGTTTCGTTTGCATCTAGACCGGGCGTTCCCCTATTTAAGCATTTTCAGAACGATTGGTCTAACTTTATTCCAGAATTGGTGATGATAATGACGTAAGGAACAACATTTCTTGCTATCAAACTTGTAGAAGCAGGACACCGCAGAGAAGATTACAGTAAATTTTTAGAACTAACATGCTTGGATTGCATACCTCCTCGAATGGTTTTCTTTCGTTTGCTGGAGCAATTCGCCATGCAAGGTAGATGGGAAAAGCAATATACTGTTTAAAAATATTTCTCTTTCGCCAACATTTTCGTTTTACGAAGCAAATAGAAACGGGTCTTCGGAATGCATGAATTATTCTGATACGACTGTTGGTCCAAGCTTGATATAAATGTGATCAAGTATCCCATTCACCATTACAAGACCTGCAATTTTTGAAAGCTTTGTACAGTTATAGGCAAATAGATAATGAATTATCTGAAGTCGCTCTTTCTAAATTTTCTCGGCATCTCTGATACTTGAAGGAGAAATACGTAGCATTGGAGTTTTTTGATGATGAAGTTAACATAGTGGAAGAACAAAAATTGGTTGAAAGAATTAAAACTGTAAGGAGAGACTGTGAAGCAGCAAAGAGGCTTGACGCAAGGATAATATAAAAATTCTTGCGAAAAGAGAAATTAGTGATTTTGATACAACAAACAAATTTTTCTCGTGAGATTTAAAATACCCAAAGGGTTTCTTGAGTGTGATCCGATTTCATGGTCAGATAACAATGACTATCTTCAAGGAAAAGACAACAGTTAAATTCATCTCCGTAATAAACGATGCAGCAGAAAGGGGAGTGAAACTAACAGAAGATTACAACATCCCTTTTACGAAAAATGAGTATCAGAAAAAGTTTATTTTGAACATAGTGAATTCTCATAGATAATCTTTTCCTAGATGTGACAGTAGTGAACTGTGTACTATATAAGATTGAAAACCTATTGAAAACTTACCCCAAAGCTACAGTACTACATAAATAAGAGATATTTCAATTTCTTCCATGTTACATTTTTTCTTTTTCCTCATAATGGTCTATGAATCATCTTGATGGAAAAACTTATTGGTAGTTCATGGGGAAACAAAGATTTAACTTTCTCTAGCAGTTTGTTTCCAGTTTATGTAAAATACTTCCAAAATTCTTACAAATCTGTGGTCCATAACTACAATAAAATAACATTA
>NW_027657988.1:0-15693 GCF_964235325.1 Thermobia domestica
ACGATAATATCGCTCACTGTCGATCGGGGTATCTGAAATTTGTTGGAAATCTCACGGGTCGAATGCCCAAACCTGTGTTTCCAATGATCATCCCTCTTTCCGCTTCTCCAAGTTCGCGTCGTCTGTCCATATTGGTTGTTGTAGCTAATGTGAGTATATTCTCCAGCGGCAACACCTTTTATAGCTAGTGTCACGTGCACAGACGATCCCAAGCACTTTTGGAGGGGTGTCCTGTGACGAATGGGCTGATAGTGTAGATGATAATATACTTTTTAGACTTTCTAATATTTTTTTTCTTTTTTCAATTCGGTATCGTCACAGAAGTCAGAGGCTTCAATTAATTTCTATTTACCACGTGTTTATATTCCCATGTGTTTTCTTCTCGCTATCCTCTTTGCATATAATACATATTTCAAAATTGCTGCTTTTCTTCTGACGCGTTGGTGCTGAAATAAGTTGCACTCCTTTCATGATCTTTATCTGTTTACAGATGCAGCTTTCTAAAATTCTAAAACATAAAACAAATCAAGTTATCTCCCTTATTTATAGTTTAATTCATGGTTTCAAAAAAATTCATTGCCAATTAAAACACTATGTAATTCATGCAAAGATGGTGTATCCAATTTAAAATAATGTGATGATCAATTTTGGTCCTTTCAAATTTTGAGCGAAAAGCAATAGTTTCGAAAATATAGGCTATTTTTCTCCAACGTTGCACTTTGGGTTTTCGGCCATATTGGGAGAAACTTCCCCATACTAGAAACACGTACCCAAGCTAAAAACTATTGTTAGATTGATAGGAAACAAGTTTTGAAGAGAAATTCTCTATATACCTTCGTGCCACAGTCGCCAGCAGTATGGCTCCTGCACTATATTGAATGATTAAGAGTAAGGATGTGCAAGCAACTGCTTGGTTCAAGTGATCAGTTGAAATTCATGCTCGAGCTTTCGTTAAATGTTTAGTGAAAATTAATCCATATTATGAACGTTAATTTGTACCTACAAAGTATTTGCATATTTAGAGTTATTGCCTTCAAGATTTTAGCTATCTCTGTATACATGTATAAAATTTGCATATTTCAGTACTCTTCTATTTGTAATTGGGTGTATAAAGTACTATAAATGCTTTCCGATTTTGTTTCAAGGATTTGTTTGGGTGACATTACTTGCTTATTCTCTTGTCATGTCTTCTAAAGTACAGATGTCTTTCATTTCATTAAGTGTTGTAAGAGAATAGAACCAACATAACTAAAAAAAAAGTAAGAGAAACTACGTTTATAAAAGATCTTAACTACTATATATTTAACTTCCGTGAGTTCTCCAGTTTCAAACTAAAAGACGTGACACATACAGGTGATTATCAAAATAACGAAAACACCAGAAGAAAACAAAACTTACTTGATTAATACCTGATGGTATACCGTTAACTTAAAGCAGGGTTTCTTAACTTGGAGGTCTCGATGATAAGGGGAAGACATAAATATAATTAGAATCTAATACCGGAAAATATTTTTAAATATTATTTTGAATTTTGTTCTCACAGGTATATTTTCATTTTTATATATACTGTTAAGAACAAAAAGAAATAGGTCTACGAAACATTTTCAACAGGTGCAGGTAGCAGAATTGTACAAGTAGCATATGTGTGTAAGCGAATTGTCCAGCAAGCTGGCCACAATGAATGTAATTTTTTGATGTAGAATTTTATTTGTTTCCTAAATTTTATTAACAGTTTCTTTGTGACACTGAACACATACATAATGCACAAAATCAACAACAGTATGAGGTAACTCAAAGTGGCAGCGTCTCGAAAATTAAAATATTCAATAACTTTTTAGACAATTGTCCAAGTGTTTTTGAACCAAAATTAGAAATCACTTTATTTTTTTATCATAAGACTCAAAATTAAGGGAGTTATGAAGTTTTAAAATTTTCAAATGGTCTCTATTTTGAAACAGTGTGACGTATCAGATTCGATAACACGAATGAACTGACCTTTGGTTTTAATCCATTCGCTTTTATGGAAATTACTATATCCACTATGTACAAGAATTGGATTCTACTATTAAAAAATAAATGGAACTCGTGAGATTTTCGCAATAGGTAAATTAAAAATTGCACACAAGCTTATTACAAATCAGAAATTATAAGGATGTGATAAAATGAGAGTCGTGATAAGAATTAGGTTGAGAACCACTTGCCTAAAGAACAACTCTGGTTCAACGTGGATAGGGATGCGCACGAGTTGAGTCGGGTCGAGATTTAAGGCTGTCTCGACTCGTCTCGAGAAAACGTCTCGACTCGAGTGTCGATTCAAAAATATGTTGCTGTCTCGACTCGACTCGAATTTGAGACGAGACTTCTCGAAATTCGAGTAGAGACAAAATATACGAGTTAAAATATACGTACACATCAGTCAAAATATTATGATTACCTACCTAATTGTCAGTAACTCCAGCTTTGGCACGGATAACAACAGCGACAAGTATTGGTATGGACGCAATGATCCTTGGTAGGTCGTTGGAGAGAGTTGGCCCACATATGCACACACAGGTCACCTAATTCCCGTAAATTCCGGGGAGGGGTGGCAATGCGCTCTGACCTCACGTTCAATCACATCCCAGATGTGTTCGATTGGTTTCAGATCCGGCGAGTTGAGGGGCCAGCATATTACTTGGAACTCGCCCCTGTGTCATTCGAACCACTCCATCACACTCCAGGCCTTGACATGGTGCATTATCTTGTCGAAAAATGCCACTACCGTTGGAAAACATGGTCGTCATGAAAGGGTGTACATAGTCTGCAATCAGTGTAAGCCTCGGGCGTCACGTTACCTTGCTCGAGCTCCACTAGACATATGGATGCTTACGTGAAAGTTCCCCAGAGCATAATTAATCCGCCGCCAGCTTGTCTCCGTCCCGCAGTACAGGTGTCAAGCCTTTCCGTCCTTTTAAAAAATACCTATCTATACAAGTGAAAGGTACCTATCTGTACTAGTTCTTAGCATATACGCAGTCCATTTATTGTAATATACTATGTAAAATAGTCTCGTATCATAATATGTGATGTACAACAAATGTTACATTATAGGAGGGCGAGTCAAAAATTATCTACACTTTCGTCACAACATTTCTTACATTGCGCACTTTGTCTTCTGTCCTAGCATATTTTATTGTTATACTGTTGTGGTAATGCTGCTCCATTAGAAGCTTGCACAAGGAGGAACAACGAGCAGTGATTCAATTTTTCTGTCGGAGGGTGTCAAAGAGTGAGACATTCATCGCAGACTGTCATCGAAATATGGGAGAAATGCACTATCACGTAAAACTGTTTTTTGTGGCTCGAGAAGTTTAAAAGTAGTCGAACAAGTGTAACCCATGAAGAAGGAGCAGAACGGCAATCAACCTCCACTAAAGATGGCAACATTTAGCAAGCTTAGAGATGGTTCTGGCGAATAGGCAAATCACTATCGATGAGGTAGCAGCTGCTTTGAACACCACTCATGGCTCTGTCCATCAAATCGTCTACTACGAGCTCGGTCTTCATAAAGTCTGTGCATGGTCAGTACCAAGAAAGCATACTGTAGAACACAAGCTCACGCGTGTTAGGGTCTGTCAACGCTTACTCACTCGCTTCAACAACGCAGATGATGCACTTTTAAGCAGAATAGTCACCGACGATGAAACATGGGTTCATCACTACGAACCAGAATCAAAGCGCCAGAGTATGCAGTGGAAAAACCCTGGATCTCCGACAAAGAAAAAATTCGAGACTGAGCCATCCGCAGGAAAGGTTATGTTAACTGAGTTCTGGAACTCACAGGGGCTCATAATGGCAGAGTTCATGGAAAAGGGAAAGATGATTTACAGTGCGAGTTATAGTGAAATATTAGAAAAGAACCTGAAGCCGGTAATTTGCAACAAACGTCGAGGTTTGTTGTTGAAGGAAGATTTGCTGTTTTATGACAATGCACGGCCACAAACGGCTTATCACACTATTGAAACCATCAACAAACTGAAAGTTGAGTTATTCGAACACCCTCCCTACAGCTCAGACCAAGCTCCATATGACTTTCACTTGTTTGGGCCACTCAAGGATGCTTTGCGTGGTCGCCGATTTGCCTCAGATTTATATGTGCAAAATACGGTGCAAAAGTGGCTTCACGACCAACCGAAAACCTTTTATTTGGAATACGCAAGCACGTTGATCGTTGGGCTAAGTGGATTGATAAGGAGGGAGATTACGTAGAAAAATGATGTCCATACTATAACCTTAGCTTCATGTAAATAAAATGTAGAATGAAAAGTGTAAATAATTTTTGACTTGCCCTCCTATATTATCCTTAACTCGTGATATCCTGCAACACATTAAAACCTCAAAATAGTTGGGGAATCAAATAATCCAGAAGTTATGTAGCCCTACTCCGTTCATGGGAACGAAAACACAACAATTATAACCATAGTCGCCGGAACCTGGGGGCTTCAAAGTACTTTTTCCAGATTTAGTTTTAGAAAATAACTACTCAGGTGCGTTTTCGTTTTCAGAATATAATATTTAGTTTTCTTTAGTAAAATTATCGTTGCCAAAGAAGTATTTTCCGTTTGAGAACTTTAATTGACAAGAGGAAATAGAATCTTTTTTTCCCTCCCGCTCCCAGCTTCAATTCTTTACTGGTGACTGTATTGGTGAGCATTGTCGTCCTGGAGCATCAAAACAAACAGGGAGAGAGAGATTTGCCGTCGTTTTATTACTATATGAGCGGATGTAAACGACAAGTATAGTGGACCTTTCTTTCTATGAATTCTGGAAGCCCTCTGAACTTTCCCTGCTAGGAGTTGCAACACTAGTAGTTTATATAGGGATTTGTGACCCCTCGTTGCAGAAAATCAACCCTGCTTTCCTTCCTTTTTTCTGATTTTTTTTTTCATTCTATATTTTCAAATATTGAGTTTTGGTCATTTTGTGAAGAAAACGCAGTCAGTAACAACGTATACTCCGATGTGTTTTGTTCCAAAGAATTCGTGTCGTGTCGATGAATTAGTTTATCGATAGTATTGACAGAAAAAATAAAACATTATTGTGGTGATGTGTTATAGTTTCAGTTTTCTGGAAGGAGAGGAGCGTGAGTTTTAGTGAAGTGTTTGTTTCATTTATTCATTTATTCCTTACTTGCGGGTAACTAGTGTTAATTGAATGTTTGAAAAATGGATCGTTTTATAGTGAGAACGAAAAAAACAAAGTGCAAAATGAATCTTCTATTTCAGTGATTGACAATATTGATAGTAGTGCTTCTATTATTGAGGGAAAGCAAGAGGAAATTTCAATGCTGTCTTCATCTACAGACAGGTCTATATCAAATAAAAGAACCTTTCAGGTACATCGGCGTGAGAAGTTTCCCTGGTTGTTTTATGACGCTAAAGTAGACGCGGCATTTTGTAAAATTTGCAAAGACGCATATGAGAAAAAACTTTTGAGGTTCTCATCAAAAATGGAGTTAACCTTTATTGAAACTGATTTCCGTAATTGGAAGAAAGCGCTGGAAAGAATGAGAAAACATGAAAGCTCTGATTGTCACCGAGAGTCGTATTCAAAACTTCATGTTCTGAACAGCAAGATCAGTGTATCTTGCCAGCTCTGTGATGGTAAAAGAATTCAAATGGAAGAGAGTAGAATTGACCTACTGAACATACTTTCTTCTTTGCGTTATTTGGCTCTTCAAGGACTTGTTATAATGGGTCATACTGACGACAAAAGCAATTTTAATCATTTGCTCCGATTGAGATGTGAAGACAGCCCTATCCTTAAGTTGAGGCTTGAACGAGAAAAAGAGAGAGAGAGAGAGAGAGAGAGAAAAGGGATATCACACGATATATGTAACGAAATGCTATCAATTATGAGCAGGGCCGTGCTGGGATACTAATGAGGGCGGTGGACAAGTCTACTAAAAGGGCGCCCATACAAATGAGAATATATATATATATATATATATATATATATATATATATATATATATATATATATATATATATATATATATATATATACATAGATAGATAGATAGATAGATAGATAGATAGAGAGAGAGAGAGAGAGAGAGACTTTGAAAGAAAGTATGGGTGCCATTGTATATCAAAATCACCACCAAACTTGTTTTAGTATTAACGTAAATAGCTAACCTCGAATCGAAATCCTCTTTACTACAGAAAAACTTTTTAGTTCCTGCAATAACATTTCTGCCAAATAAAAAGAAGCTAAATGTATCAACAACTTAATATAGCACGCCTATGGACGCAGGAGGTTCATTGCCGCGTTTAAAAGAGCTCTCCATTTATTTTTGTCCTTAGGAAACTGAACCCAGTTTCTACTTTATATTTCAATCTCTCCGAGAGCCATTTTAATATTGTCCTCCCATCTGTGCCTCTGTCTTCCTAACGGTCATTTTTCATTTGGATTTCCAGTTACAACTTCGAAAGCGTTTCTAATTTCTTCCATTCTGACTGCATAACCTGACCATTTGAGCCTCCTAGACTTGATGACCGTAACAATGTTTGGTAAACGGTATAAAATTACGCTGTTCCTCCTTATGAAGTTTCCACCTTTCCCCATTCCCATTCCTTTTGGAGTTCAAATATTGGTTTAAGAATCTTGTTCCCAAACACTTTCAGTCTGCGATATTCCCTCAGAGTCAGTGACCATGTTTCGCAACCATACAGCACAACAGGCATGATTATAGTTTTATATGTTGAGCTACAAATTCCTCAACAGAATTAGCGACAACAAAAGATTTTTAACTGAATAATAGCACGAAATTCCTGCTTTATGTTGACATCATTTTTTTTAGTGATTATGGTTTTGTTCTGTTGATAATGATCCTAGATATTTGAAAGTATGCACTTTGTCGAAAGAAAATATTATTTGGTATTTTAACGCATCCATAAAATGCAGTATTACGATCCCGACAAACTTCCATTTATTTAGTTTTCTCTGCATTTACTTTTAAACCTATATCCCTGCAAGCGGTAATTAAGATTTATGCATTCCTTTCTATTATTCTATCATTATCTATTAAATTTACATCATCAGCATACGCCATAACCTGGCAAATACAATTCAGCTCTAGAACTTGATTGCTGCCTTTGATTTTCCTTATTGTGTCCTCCAGAACAAAGTTAAGTAATAATGACGACAACGCATCTCCTTGTTTCAGATCATTCTCAACGTGAAAGCTCGTGAACAAGAATTTCTCTTCTCGAACCTTACTTTGGGATTCATTTAAACATATCTTAATTAATCTACCTTTTCTGTAAGCATGTTGTACAATGTTTCCCTCCTACTAGAGTCTAAAGTCAATAATTGATATGCCAGAATGTTGTATTCTCTCATTTCTTTTCAAGTACTAGTCGAATGGTAAATATCTGGTCGATAGTTGATAGATTTTACCTAAATCCGTTCTGATAATCTCCAATAATTTCATCTGCGTATGGAGTCAATCTTGCTAATACAATGTTTAAGAGGTTTTATTGGATGTTGACAGAAGAGAAATGCCTCGATAATTATTAAATCTGTTTTGTTGCTTTTCTTCTGAACTGGAACAATGATTGATTCTCTTCACTCTTGTGGTAATTCCTCCTTGTTCCAGATAATGAGTTTGTGTATCTTGCTCTACAATTTTTCCCCTCCAGCTAAAATTAAGTCAACCAGAATTTCGTCTACACCCGGAGATGTGTATTTATTTTTTTTAAATAGCGATTTCTATTTCTGTCTGGTTAGGTTCTGGAATATACGGTTATGCTGCATGCATTTCACTTTCTCCACGCGCATTAGTTTTTGGCTATGTGTTAAGCAAATCGTCAAAGAAATCTTTCCATCTATTTAAGATGCTATCTGTATCAGTGAGAACTGTTCCTTTAGGTTTCTTTAATATATAAGCACGAAGTTGATAGCCTTCCTTAAGTTCGTTGATGCATTTATACATGCCCCGAATGTTTTTGTTTTCACTATTATCTTCAAGTTAATTAATTTTAACTTTCAAAAGTCTCGTTTCATTGTTCTAAAAGTTTTAGAAGTTCTCTGCCAGATGACAATGAAATTTTATGTAGTTATTTCATTCGGATTTTGTAGCCAACGCACTTTCTTCTGTTTTCTCTTCTCTGCTACTTTAGTACATTCCTGGTTGAACCATGGTTTGTTCCTACGTATTTCTGCGTGCTCCAATATTTCTTTTGCTGAAATTTTAATGTTATCTCTAATTTCAACCAAGTATCTTGAAAACTAGTGCACTCCGAACCTTCTAAAACCGAGAATCTATTTGACACTTCAATCTGGCTTCCCTCTCACCTGACTCTCCTCTATTAAAAAAAAATAAATAAATAAACCGCTCCGTTTTCAGATATTGAATATTTCCTTTATTCAACGATAGTCTCTCTCTTACTATCACAATCAACTTTCTGAACGACCGAACATCAGTTGTGCTAGACTGTTCTTTTCTGTCTACTAAAACATGATCAGTTTGAATATGTGTTTTTCCATCTGATGAAGTCCAAGTATATTTATGAATGTCGCGATGTTGGAATTTTGTAATCTTCACGAGAAGGTTTCTGGATATTGCACAGTTCACGAGTCTAACGCCGTTGTCATAACCTTTCTTATGCAAACATTTATTCCCTATAATCGGTTTGAAAATACCCTCTGTTCCTACCTTCGCATTGAAACCGCTTAACAGAATTTTCATATGGCATTGCAGGGGATGATCAAATACCCGTTCTATTCTTTCGTAAAAACTGTATTTTTTAAATCGCCATCCTTATTTTATGTTGGGGCATGTGCATTTAAAACAATAATATTACACCACCGACCCTTAAGAGAAGTAAAAGAAAATCTATCATTAACAAATTCAACCTATGTATTTGCTGATATTACGTATTCGTTTGTGAACGGAAAGCCCTGTTTCTAGTTGGTAATTTTTAATTTGTTCCCCGTAAAAGAACGTAAAATTTCCCGACTTGACTCCTTCATTTCCTTCTCATCTAATTTCCTGATATCCTACTAGGTACAACCTCTATTTCTAAACTCATTTTTTTTTTCAAATTTTAACGCGCTTGCTCTATAGAGACTTCTTATATTCCATGTTCCAAATCTCATGTTGATTTTACTTTGCTGAGTTCGTACCAAGTTATCAGTTCTGATCCGAGGATTCTGCTAACTTATCTAAACAATTCTTTTTTTACAGGATGAGGTTGTTAGCCTCACACCCAATTCTCAAGTTGGATTATCACCCCTTGTCTGTCCGCGACTGCTTACTCAGCATATTCGCAGCTAACCTCTATATCCCAGAGGCCTTCTCTTCGATCTACAACCTGAGGACGCGCCGTGCCGTGGTGACAGGAAGACCACATATCACAGAAATTAATATAGCTTTATATTAGAAATACAAGAGGTACTGATTATCCGAACACTGCTTTAAAACACACAGGAACAATCAATATACTCGAATATATGGATGCATATTAAGACTGTGAAAGCTTCGATGCCGTAAAAATCGTAAATTAGAGACTAGTGTCAGTGTAGTATTACATAAATGCATCGTACGTTTGACTATCCGAACTATTCTTGATGTATCACATTGTTTCGCTTTATAGCTATATAACTTTATAATATTTTTGTAAGTGATTATACTCTTTACCTGTTCTCTGCCAATAGCAACTGTATGAATTTATAATACAAAACTGAAATACAGAAGAATAAAATTTTAAAAAATAATGATATTTCGCAGGGCATCTTATGTAAAGGGCGCCTTGTATTCTTCACAGGTTCTGTACTACCAGTCAGTATTTGAATTTATTAAACAAAGCTGCTATACAGGATAACTAAAACCACGTATCTATAATATGATGTTTCGTAGGGCGCCTTATGTAAAGGGCACACTGTGCCTTTCACGGGTTCTTCGCCAACAGTAACTGTGTGTATTTATTGTACAGAACTGTGCTATGCAGAAGAGTAAATAAAATCGTTCATCTTTGATGTGATCTCGGAAGGGCGCCTAATGTAAAGGGCGCACTGCTCCTTTCACGGGCGCTTTACCAATAAAGCTATAAGAATTTATTACTAAAAACTTGTACTTTTATTTATACTGTAATATTTCGGAGGGCGCACCGGGACACGTCCCGGTGTCCCGGTAGGCCAGCACGGGCCTGATTATGAGTAATGCTGTAGTGATGCAACTTGTGTCCACTATAAAATTAACAAAGTATTACACTATGACTATTGACGAAACAGCAGATATCTCAGTAAAAGACAGATTTCCTTTTGCTTTAGAGTAATCTTCTGCTTTCTTGAAATCGATGAAATTTTTCTACGCTTTTACACAACAAATAACACACATTCAGAAACTCTTTGCAAAATAATTCAAGATATTATTCTACGTTTAAGTCTGGAAATAACGTATTGTAGGGACCAGTGTTATGATGGCGCTTCCAATATGGCTGGCGTGCGTGGAGGGCTTCAAGCAAAAATTTCTCAATTTGAATCGAGGGCTTCTTATGAACATTGCTTTGCTCACTCTCTTAGCTTGGTTGTTCAAGATACTTTAAGAAATGTGACAGGCTGTCGAAATGTCCTCAACCTGGTTAGGGAAATAATTGTTTTTGTAAAACATTCCCCTAAGAGACTGGCTTTCTTTCATCAAATACAAAGTGAAAATGATAAGTCGATTAATTTACGACCGTTTTGTCCAACAAGAATGGCAGTCTCTCTTCAGTCGTGTTACCTTAACTACCATGAGGTTATGGATTTCATGTCAAAGCAATTTTTATCGGATAAGTCAGACGCTGGTGACAAAGCACATGGCTTCCTGGTTCAAATGCACTCGTTCGATTTATATTTTCATCTCGCATTGCTAATGAAGCTGTTTTGTCACATAGATAGCGCAAATACAGCATTACAAAAGAAAACTTTATGTATTCAAGATGCTGTAAATATGATTTCAAGTCTACAGCTCACTTTGCAGAATTTCCGAACAGATACTGCCTTTGACACGTTCTGGGCAGATGTAGTAGGAAAAGCAAACAAACTTGGGCTTTCAGAATCAGCTCTCCCGCGACCAAGAAAATTTAAAAAACGGGGCTGTCAAGGTGATAATCCCCATGAATATGAAAACCCACAGCAGCTATATCGTCAACAATATTCTCAAACTATTGACACAGCAGTACAGTGTTGAGAATCACGGTTTGATACTAAAATAAAACATTTTCTAGGGCTCTGTGAACGGTTTATCATTGGTGAAACAAATGATGTTAGTGCTATAGATAAATTTTACAAAGACGATACAGATATCGAACGGCTCAAGCTACATCGTGATATGTTAGTTGATATTCGCAAAACACAAACTAGCTCGCAACCTTTCCGAAATTTCGCGTGCGTTCTTGACTTCTTAAAGAAAAACATTTATCTTCAAACCATGTTGTCAAAAATCGTTAAGTTCGTTCGATTATTTTTGGCGCTACCACCCACTACTTGCACAGCGGAGAGATCCTTTTCTGCTTTAAGACGACTAAAGTCCTGTCTACGATCTACCATGGGACAAAAACGGCTCAACGCGTTAACAATTTTAAATTGTCATCAAGAAGTTTCTGCAATACTCGATCTTGAGCTTATTGCAGACGAATTAATAATGCGCACCGAAATTCGCAGGCAAACCTTTGCTATGAGAAAGAAGTAATTCTCCGTTTGCCACCTACAAACCTGAACCTGGATAGAAGAAAATCAACTAAATACAAGTAAGTTAATATTAACATAATACAACAATTTAATAAGAAATTTAAAATTTTGTAGACGTCTCTTATTCTTACATCTATTTCATTGTCTTATTGTATCATTCAAACATTGGGAATCATTTTTTTTGTGCTTCCCAGCAAAAATGTGTGTATTGTTACGGGAGAGAGCACTCCCTTTTATAGACACCTTTCATATACGTACAATAGTCATGTCCCATTGATGTCCGTTATTGAAGGGTTTTATTATACTTGCAGAAACTAACTGAACCTATTATGCGATAAAAGGCTAAAGAGTTTATTGGTTATAGTGAATTCTTAGCCACTATCGCTTCTGAATTGTTGAATTGACTTGATTATCATTCATCGTTTCTTTACAGCAGCAAGGATATATGAGAAGTGGATTTCAGTTTAAGCTGAAATCCGACCCACTGTAGTTCAATGTTCTCCCACCGGGAATCGAAAACGGAACTATGTGCACCAAATGCACGCGCGCTAGCCACTAGACCAGCGGAGAGGGCTGCAACTACATTGTGATGAGCTATCAGTAGTCCATTATTGACGCACAGAAGTGTGGAACGTAAAAAGTGAGAAAGTGAATGAAAACTGTTAACCAGAACGAAGCACGGGAAGGGGGGGAACTTAGGCTACAAGGTGACTAAATCTACCTTGATTAAAGCCAGTTGGTCTTCAACCAAGTAACCCTACATCCATTGTTCCTATTTAGTGTAGTTGAGCACCCCCAATGTTTTCTTCGTATCGGCGCCTATGCTTAGGTTTATGGAAAGAATACCTAAAGAATGTCTTGAACACTTCTTGGGTGGTGAACATGGACAAGGAAGCTTTGCAAGTGCATACAACCCTTAAACCCAGTAAATGGCCCTGATGGATTAGTAAATATTGTATCCGGAAAAATACCTTCGCACGAGGCAAATGTAGACAATGCTTACGAAATTAAAAAATCCGTGGTCTCCAAATTTGAGCAAAGTTTGCCGGATGGATTTTATGCACCTCTCCACAGAGGCGTTATCAAAATCAATGAACCAAAAGTACCGAACCTAGAACCTCTGTTGCAATAGACACATCGTTATTATATATATTCTAGGGTTATAGCCTTTCAGATACACAAAGATATAAATACGCTTGACATTAAAATATGAACTTGCTGCAGTACCTCCATCGATGTTTACAGTTGATGGCCGTATTCGAGAAGCCAATGGCAAATCTGTTTTAAAGACTAGCATGACCATACCCATGACAGCCAGAGTTTGTGGAAAACCTTCACTGATTGTTATTGATGGTTGTGTGTATCTATGGGTAGTGAACTTTCAGCGAGAGGAACTGTCAGAGATTTCTAGCAAAACTTCTGTGGTAAAGTCATTGCACATTTGCCAGAAGCAGATATCAATTTTCGACAGATATTACGAATACAGTATTAAATCATACGCGAGTTCTGCTCGAGAGACGCAGTCTGTAAGGAGGTTTATTTTGACAGAGGGAACGCTATTTCCTGCACAGAAAGCAGTCTTAATGAATAGTGGCAATAAGAATCATTTAATTCAATTTTTAACCAGGTATGTTGCTTACAAAGTGGAAAGATTGTGCCTAGGAAGCATTCTCATCATTACCAACCAGGGTCTATCACACACATCAATAAAATGTGGTATTATCGTAGATCGAATCAATTTACAAAACTTTCATGAAGAGGCAGATATCATAATGATGAAACTGTTGATTGTAGAAGTGAAAGAAAGAGGTAGTCAAACGTCTATGTTATTTGTGACAACACTGAAGTATTTGTCCTTATAATCTATTACTACTACAAACTCTAAATGTGAAATCAAATCTATATTGTGTCACTAAGAGAAGCAAAGGATGCAGTTGACATAAATGCTACAGTTGATAAACACAAGAAAGAATATCATTTTAATTTTACCTGCAGCCCACATTCTTTCGGGATGTGACACTGTTGCTAGCTATTATGGCAAAGGAAAGGTTCTAAAATGTCTCAATGCTGGCTATAAACTTCAGAAATTCGATCGCATCGATACTGTGACAGACGTAATAAAAGAATCTACGAAGTATTTCACTACTTGTTATGGATTTGGATTTCTTGACGTGACAGAATGCAAGATAGTGCTGTGGACGATAAAAACTAGCCAGACACACCTTCATGCTCTTTCCTTCTCATCTATTCTACCAACAACTGAAAGTTCTGTAGAAAATGTTAAGGTGGATCACTAGGTGTTCTCTGTGCTATGCTAAACACTGCTTGAATAGTGCGTCATTGCCAGATAGTGTCGAGTGTTTACTGATTTCAGATAATAAAGGAAGTAATCATGGAATTCTGCTTAGATACTTACTGGACAAATTATTTTTCGATCCTTACCGCGATTCCTCTTCTCGAACTGCAAACCTACAATTCAGGAATTTTCTTATTGTGACTACTACAGTAAACGTACAAATTTGACAAGAACGCATTATATGGCGTTCTGTGCAAATTTCGTCTCAAAATCTCTGGATCACCTTCAAGTAAGCTCGTGGCTATCAGTAAGTGGCATGATTTTGCCAGATATCAACCTCGTTTGTTTTGGATGGTTCAGAAACGAAGAAGATAAGGAGCTGATTCCCAATACCATTCCAAAAAGCACTGCTATAGCTCCCCAAGACATTTTGGATATGTTGAAGAGTTCCTGTCGATCAAATAAACTCTGCTCAACAATGAGATGCAACTGTAGGTCAAGCAATATTTTGTGCAACATTCTTTGTCACTGCATACCACTCAGGAGATATTTATTGTAATCCGCATACTTTGGGAGAACAAGAAAGGATGGGTGATAGAGATGATGATATAGTGATCAAGAATTAATTAGTTATTGTTCAGGACATGTTAAAAATATAGCTGATGACATAGAAAAATAGAATAATATTCAAGTTACAAATTACAACTTTACTTTACTGTTACACAATTACAGTAAAAGTATTCATTAAAAAAAAGTACTTCAGTATTTGGAAAATAAAAAATTACTTTTTAACATTTAATAGACTTGGTTTTTAATTCTCGACTCTAAAAACATAGGAAATGACACTTTGTTTACAGAAATGGCTTTATAATTACAATATGCGTATTTGATCCTCCATATTGGATGCTATCTTTAATATTTATATTTCTGTTGCTTCGCTTAAGAAGTGGACTTCATTTTTTAATTCCTCGACCCAGAAAACAGAAAATGACACCTTGTTTAAAGAAATTGCTTTACATTTACAATATGCATATTTGATCCGTCACATTGGGCGACAACTTGAATATTTAAATTTTCCTAATGGTGACAAAGTGGCATCAAGTGGTTTCGAAATCTACATATATTAAACTATCAAAATCAATCATAAAATTTTTGCCATCCTACGAGAAAAGGTTTTCTGTCTGGCACCCGGACTAAAAGTATCCACTTACAAACAGCCTTGAAAACAATAGGTCTACCAGCATTTATTACTTTAGAAAGGTACAGAACGCATAAACTTAAAAGTTAATCTTTCCATATCAAGATTTAATTTTCAGTTCAATTTAGTTTATTAAAAGTAATAATTAAAGTCGTGATATTTGACTGTATATGAAATATAACAATAATAATATTTAATTATCTAGTTTGTATAAAATTACGGCGACAAAATGAACTTCACAAATTCTCTGGATGAGCAATTGGCAGTCTATGGTAATTTAGCATAGTTATAATCATAGGCGCCCATACGAAGAAAACATTGGGGGGGGGGTCCTCAACTACTCTAAATAGGAACAATGGATGTAGGGTTAGTTGGTTGAAATCCATCTGGCTTTAACCATGATGGATTTAGACACCTTGTAGCCTAAGTTCCCCCCCCTCCCTCGCTTCGTTCTGGTTAACAGTTTTCATTCACTTTCTCACTA
>NW_027657989.1:0-15657 GCF_964235325.1 Thermobia domestica
CATACATTTGCAGACTTTCTCATTAAATGTAGTTATTAACAGGGAAAATATTGATGTATCATCAATATAAATCTGATCTTACACTTCATCTGTACTCTGTCTGTATCATGTTTTTGTGAAAAAGTAAGTGGAATATTTATCGTGTTTTCGAATGCAGAATAATAGTATATAGACATAGTGGCTTGTAGTATTGGAACCTTGCCCCCCGAAGCTTGGATCCCTTAGAAGAAAAAAAAATGCATGCGCGCCTGGTGAAATGGTTAACGAATTCAGTTCACTCGATGAATCGACAGATAGTAATACACATTTCGACAGATCGACAGCATTCGACAGATACAGACATATGAAAGTAGCACAAGAATTAGGCGAAAGTCCGTGCGTTTCCTCAATTCACGTAGGAAACAACAGAAAATATCAACTACCATAAAATAATCCGTATATATATTTAATTTATTTGGAATAAAATAAATATAGAAACAACCTGTTCATACATAACTACGGTAAGTGCGTTAATTGCTAACGTAAGAACAAATATGAAACAAGGCACAAAATAAAAAAGAAAAATAAAGTTAAAGGGAATAAATATTTAGGCTTGATTGTCATTCGTATTAAGAAGCTGGGTAATAAAATGTTAAAATCTACAGAAAATTATGAAATTAAATCAGGATTTGAAATAAAAGTCTATACATTGGAAGTAGGCCAGGGAGTTTGCAAGGCAGATGTGTGCGACACGCGTTACTTTATAGATTCCCTTCATTGAACTATAGTAAGCAGTACGAAGATGGTACTTTGCGTATAATCACAGGAAGGATTGAAGTTAATTACCATGGTAATATAATTATTTATTGATAAGTATTTCCATGTTAAATTATGAAAATTATAAGCACAAGGAGGGTGAAAAAGTAGTGTGACCGACTTAGCAATGACTGAAACATAAAATAGAAAAGCGAATAAAAACAAATGCCTTTTGAGTTATGTGGAATAAAGTTTCTTCTAGCCAGTAAGGAAGAATAGGATCTGGTGCATTCATTGAATACCTGAAAAAAATCGTTTATCAAAATAGAAGGAAACACACTTATCGTTGTGGCAACTACGAACTTCTGTTTACCTCAGCCCGCCTCAGCAAGTGCTTTCTATCCGGTCCGCGCTCCGTAACCAAACTCAACGCTGCCTGCTAGCGAAAATTTCATTCTTCAGTATCGTTGAGTTTATTGCAGAAAGCAATGGCAGATACGGCATCAGCACCTGCAGCCCCGGCACAGGCTTCTCCTAAGAAGTCTGCAAAGCCTAAGAAACCAAAAACAACACCTTCTCATCCAAGAACATCAGAAATGGTGAACAACGCCATCAAGAATTTGAAGGAAAGGGGAGGAAGTTCACTGCAAGCTATTAAGAAATACATCTCTCAGAACTACAAAGTGGATGCCGAGAAGCTTGCTCCATTTATCAAGAAATACTTGAGAAGTGCAGTTGCTTCTGGGTCTTTGGTTCAGACCAAGGGAAAAGGTGCATCTGGATCGTTTAAGCTTAGTGCTTCATCGCTGAAGGAGAAGCCTGAAGGTGGATCTTCAACCAAGGCGAAACGATCAGCATCAAAGGAGAAGAAGCCTGCGAAAAAGCCAGCAGCTAAACGTCCCAAGAAGACTGGTGAAAAGAAAAAGGCTGCTGCTCCCAAACCTAAGAAATCACCATCTAAAGTGAAGAAGGCAAAAACTCCCAAGAAGCCAAAGGCCCCGAAGCCAAAGAAGGCTACAGCAAAACCGAAAAGTGCTAAGAAGGCTGCACCAAAGAAGAAGTAAATGTGTCAGTAAATCATCTGACATTTTAAAACGGCTCTTTTTAGAGCCATCAAATACTTTGAGAAGAGTAAAATTGTGCTTTTCCTATCATTATCACATGTTCATTCATAGCAATGTATAGTATACACGCAAGGGACTTTGAGTTTTCTTTTTAACCGAAGCACTTCTTGATGTAAGTGCTTTATAACAGAGGGGAATTGAGGGTGGGGAAAGAAAGCTTTCACGGGTGTCAAGAATGGTGTACTCGAAAAAAAATGGGGAACACATTACGTAATGTCAATTTGTGATCACTTACTTTTTCCTTGTTCCTATCTTCAAGTAGCGAAACAGTACAGAAAACGCACTTAATGCATTTGTTAGAAAAACTTTTGCAGGCTGACTGGGTTCGATTCTCGGTGGGAGCTCAAATGTTTCGCATTGCACGTTAATAAGTAGGTCCACGTTTGAAACAGCCTTGCTGCTGAAAGGGACACTAAACTAAAATCAACTCTTTTCAAGGCTGGGGTGAAAGAAATGTTCGAACTTATTACAACTCGTGAAAGTGAAGTAGACTATGTTTCAATTTAACGTCGTACTATTATGATTTTTATGATAAAGGAGACGGGTGATTACGCCTAATGAATGATGGAAATACTGGTGTAATGAGAAAGTGTTAGGAAAAGGGAACACGCTAATAACCACGGATACCGTCTTATAATTCGTAATATTGCTATAAAGAAAAATAGTAACACCAGCAGAAATGTAGGTGTACAATTGAACTGATGTTAAGTACAAACAGACACTTAAAGAAAGTTTAGTTTAACGTTTGCATTCAACAGCAGCGACCTCTGACAAAATAATATTACTTTTGCTACCTTGGAAGAATACATATTTCGCCTGCGAGTTCTATCAGATTAATAACGTTGAGAAGGGCAAACAGTGGTTGAATCGAAGTTAAGTTATGCAACATATGGCAAAATCGAACCCTTGACCACATAAAACGAAGATAATCAATCGGTAAACATAGGGGAAAACTAAAGAATATACTTGAAAGATAGGATGATATACGAAACGACAGGAAAACGAAGGTAGATGTATTAACTATGCAACATACGGCGTGAGAATTTAAAAAAAAAAGATAACAAGTATGGACAAGATCCTTGTTAGGATAACAGCATCTCTAAGTAGTGTATTGGTCCTAAAAAGGACCGTTTTTGAACTCAGTGCCAGAACTTCAAACTTAAGCACGTTCCCCACGGATGCGGCGAGCAAGCTGAATGTCCTTAGGCATGATTGTGACTCTCTTTGCGTGAATAGCACACAAGTTGGTGTCTTCGAAAAGCCCTACAAGGTAAGCTTCACTTGCCTCCTGTAAAGCCATGACAGCTGAGCTTTGGAAGCGAAGATCTGTCTTGAAATCTTGTGCAATTTCTCGGACGAGTCGTTGGAAGGGCAGCTTGCGGATGAGCAATTCAGTGCTCTTCTGGTAACGACGAATTTCTCGGAGAGCCACAGTACCAGGCCTGTAACGATGGGGCTTTTTCACTCCACCGGTAGCTGGAGCACTCTTTCTTGCAGCTTTGGTGGCAAGCTGCTTTCGAGGAGCTTTGCCTCCAGTAGATTTCCTAGCTGTCTGCTTGGTACGTGCCATTGCAACTGTCACGACTTGTTTCAAATAATTGCGCGCTGAATGAAGTCAAGTTATATAAAGAGCAAAACCGTTAAATCAAGCTATTTCTCATTGGATAAAGTCAGTCGAAAAGGACAGTTCTCATTGGCTTAGACACGTTTTGTGTTTTTCCTCCGTGCTTTCCCTGCATGATCGAAGGAACAAAACCACGAGTCTTGGGCTGCTTGGGCTTGTATTTCTCGTGTGTGGTGAGCGAAGCAGTAACATATCGAAATGACAGGACGTGGAAAAGGAGGCAAGGGTCTTGGCAAAGGAGGTGCCAAGCGCCACCGTAAAGTTCTTCGTGACAACATCCAGGGTATCACCAAACCCGCTATTAGGCGTCTTGCTCGCCGTGGTGGTGTGAAGCGTATCTCTGGTCTCATTTATGAAGAGACCCGAGGAGTATTGAAAGTATTCCTGGAGAACGTAATCAGAGATGCTGTTACATACACAGAACACGCCAAGAGGAAGACAGTGACAGCTATGGATGTTGTGTATGCCTTGAAGAGGCAAGGAAGAACCCTGTACGGTTTCGGAGGTTAAGTTGGGGTTCCTCCTATTTTGGATATAAAATTGGCATAAACGGCTCTTTTCAGAGCCAACAAATTTATATAAAGGGAAAGATTTACTTTGTGCGATTTTCTGTTAGATTATAAGAATTCGTGTAACTACATTAAAGCCTTTTGATGCACACTAAATTACAGACGTAGAGAGATTAATTTGAGAAAATCATACGTTTTTTTTTACATTATGTACGTTCATGTATACGTATTCATATCATGTAGCAGTATTAATGCTGGAGAAGGGGTTCTGGTTGGAAATTGGCGATTTGTTGGAAGTAGCGAGCATGAGAGATGCGAAACGCAAGTCGGAATTTCTGTTCTGACAGTAGGATGTACGTATAGAGGCTTATACAACTTCTATACTGTGCTGTGAGGGGCGAATAATGCGTTAGAAACCTGAATCTTGTCCTTTATCTTGTTTACGTGGTCTTGGGTTCGATTTCTTTCTTTTGCGGTAGTGTCTATTGTGATTTACATGTAAATTAATGACACTTCGTAGCGGGTTACTAAAATAAAGAGTAATACAAATATGAGATGTAGGTTAATGCATTGTATACTTCACATTATTTACTAAAGAAAGGCAGTAGTTACAAGAAACCTAGGCTCGCTCGTTGGGCACAGTAGCAAATGAGTTCTGAGATCAGAGAATAAGAGTAGTTGCGTATTACAAACCATATACATATAACACATATCACACAAATATGAATATCGACCTTGCAAAGAATAAATCGTACTTAAGTGTGCATTTAATGTCATTACTATGTTGCAAAAGAAATTTAGGAAAGTTTTCTGATCCGCTCTGTTCATGATGTCATTGGGGCATAGTAATGAACAATAATAAATGTCGAGAACATATTGAACAGAGTAATTTCAGCCAAGCCAACGCAAGAGAGAAACATGAGTGCTTTAAGAATGTTGGAAATTCCTTTGTCTAGCATGAAGTACATGAGAATATGTGGTATGAGGTTTTCTTCCATTGCTGAGAATCTGGGCTCGACTGTCCTGTCCTCTGGGTAATATGAGCCCGATGTACGCAAATATCAAAAAAATGTAGCTAGCGACAATACAAAAGGTAATGATCTTATAATTAATAATGTAGTGGGAACTAAGCACATCGCTGTTTGGAGTATTCTAAAGTTAGTGTGACTTCCTATGGGCTTCAATTACGATCGACGACTACACATATACTAATTAATCGAATAGCAGCGAGAATTTCGAATGAAACTAAGCAACTATCTCAGACACTTTTGATGAGTCTGTATATCGAAAACAATTCATTTCAATCGTAAATCTCCTCTATAAAGGGGTTTGTGGCCCTCATAAGGGCCGATTTGTATGAGATATAGGTCTTACATTTATGCCTTCTTCTCAGTTTTCTTGGGCAGAAGTACAGCTTGAATGTTGGGCAAAACACCACCCTGAGCGATTGTAACTCCAGACAACAACTTGTTTAATTCCTCGTCGTTACGGATAGCTAACTGCAGATGACGTGGAATAATCCTAGTCTTCTTGTTGTCACGAGCAGCGTTGCCTGCCAACTCAAGAACTTCAGCTGCCAGGTATTCCATGACTGCAGCCAAATACACGGGAGCGCCAGCACCAACTCGTTCGGCATAGTTACCCTTTCGCAAAAGACGATGGATTCTGCCTACTGGGAATTGAAGGCCAGCCCTGCTGGAGCGGGACTTGCTCTTTCCCTTGACTTTTCCACCTTTGCCGCGACCAGACATTGTTCAATCTTTCGTAATAAGATGAGAGGAAAAATTGCGGCCTCCCATGAATCAAGTCAGTTTTGTTACTACTTCAAGCGTGCACACCGAGTGCATCAAATGAAAAGCAAGGCAGTTGGCGCGAATTGAAACACGTACTGTAATTTAAATGAAGTCGATAAATCGGCGGACACATCTAATTTTGCTGAACGAGTGAGTCATCATGCCACCAAAAACTAGCGGAAAGGCTGCAAAGAAGGCTGGTAAAGCCCAAAAGAATATCTCCAAGGGAGATAAGAAGAAGAAGAGGAGGAGGAAGGAGAGCTATGCCATTTACATCTACAAAGTTTTGAAGCAAGTGCATCCTGACACTGGCATATCTAGCAAAGCTATGAGTATCATGAACAGCTTTGTTAATGACATCTTCGAGCGTATTGCTGCTGAAGCTTCTCGTTTGGCCCATTACAATAAGCGGTCAACTATCACCAGCCGGGAAATCCAAACAGCTGTGCGCCTTCTTTTGCCTGGTGAACTTGCCAAGCACGCTGTAAGTGAGGGTACGAAGGCTGTTACCAAGTACACAAGCTCTAAGTAAAAATCTTCTTCAAGATTTTTCATTTCAAACGGTCCTTGTCAGGACCAACACATTATTCGAAAGAGTTAAATCACGAAATTTGCTTCATTCTGTTATGTAGAAACACCTTGAAATCCAATTTCTATATGCTGTTAGTAAAAAAGTAAAGCACATAGCGGAGATGTGTCGTGCTTGTATACGAAAGGCATTTACTCGCCGGAGATCTACACTTAGTCATAATAATTTACTTTTAAAAAGTGGTAATACATTCCGTGTTAAGTATAGTAGTAGGTGCACACGGATCGGAAATCAGGTTATTTTAATGTGCCGTGCAAATAAACAGGCTGTTAGTGTAAGAAATAGTGGGTATAACGCTTAGAATATCGATTAATCGCTATGAAATAATGTTGATAAATTATCTCTTGAAAGTACTATAAAATTAATGTTTCTAGTATTTTCGTACTTGAAGGATAATGAAATTTGAAAAAGAGATGCCAACAGCACCTGGTGTTCCCAGGCGGTCACCCATCCAAGTACTGACCAGGCCCGATGCTGCTTGACTTCGGTGATCGGACGAGAACCGGTATATTCAGCATGGTATGGCCGTTGGCAACTACCTTTTCTTCAATGTCCTGTTAAGGAAGTATGTTTTAAGTAAGAATTGACATTATTAACTATAAAGGCAAGCATATTAACGTCGTTAACATTACTTGGAATATACTAATATTCGAATAAATATTTGAATGTTCGAATGATGAGTGATTCGGATGTTCATAGTGCCACTATGTCCTATCGAGTTTACTATCACGAACCACGTATGAAATTGTATATAAATAAATAAAAATAAATCCTTTATTAAGTATTGATTACAGGAAAAAGGCAAACTTACATTCTTTAATGTACACAATGAAATGTATGAAAGATATTTTTAAGATATGTTTCACTTACCCTTTATAACGCAAGGTAGTTTTCAGTGTAGCATCCTCTTCAGCTGCGAGATAACGTAAGGCAGATGATCATTCAGTCGTGAAGCACTAAAATGTAATATACATTTTAACTATTATCGATAAGAATTATTTACTGCAGGGATGCAAATAAAGTGAGGCAAATTAGTAAATAAAAACCGATACTGTAACTGATAATGTAATTACGTATCTGTATTAGTTGTATATACAGTAATCGCACGATTATCCGCGGAGTTGGATGTTGGCATAATCGCGCATAATCAGCAGTATGAGCAGAAAAGGGAAATGAAATGAAATCTTTAGATTTACGTCGCATACTTATACCGGTTACGCTAAAGGAGACGGTGATGATGAGTACTGAATGAAGAAAGTGGGAGGAAACGGGAGAAACCCGAGAAAACCCATGAGCACGGTCTTTATGCACGACAAAGTTCACACGGCACGAGCTGGGATTGAACCAGGGACCCCAAGCACCGGAGGCCAAAAAAGGGACAAAAAGTCTTTCGTGCAACTTTCGTTTTCGGTAAAAAGTTTACACATAATTTAGAAAGAGTAGTTTTCTGGTCTTTTTATTTCACAAGTTGGTTCATGTCTATATTTTTTACATGCATAAAAAATTTTTCAACTCCCTTGCTTAGTTCCTGTTAAAGACCTCTACCTCTGATTGTATTTTTTGCACATATTCTTATTGTTTTCAGACAACATTTCTAAGAGCGTAATTTATCGTCAGCAAGAAAAGAAAAGGAAAGCCTCGGATAGTGGAATGTGTACTGTATATATATATATATATATATATATATATATATATATATATATATATATATATATATATATATATATATATATATATACGTATTAGTATATAGTTTTATTTTATACGTCTCCTATTATTACACAATGTGCAGATATTGTGAAAGCGCAAGTAAATATGTATAACTCCCCGTTCTGCACTTAATAACTTGAAAGAAGTTCGGGGAAGGTAGTGTAACAGAAAGTGCAAACAGAAATGAGGGTTTACAGGCATTTAATATTATTCCGTAGTAGTATGATTTTTTGTAAAATATATATATATATATATATATATATATATATATATATATATATATATATATATATATATATATATATATATATATATATATAAACATACATATTCAATGATATAGTAAGAGGTTAGCAGCACTGATAGAACTGCAGAAAGTACAAAACCGTTAATAAGAAAGAGAGAGAGATGGTGGCCGCTTTTGTGCTTTTCATTGGCTAATTCCGAATTGCGCGCGAATACGTACGAGATTTCTTTCTTTTTCCTCTTCGCAGCCCAGATGTTGCCAATTAGAAGTTTTTAGTACTACATTTGTATGAAAATGTTGCCTTTAAGAAATGTGGTTTGCATACGGAGAAAAGAGCAAAATGAATATTTATCTTAGTGGGCATGAAAAAAGACGAAACATTTTGCAAGATGGACACACGAACTTCCTTAATGCAGGCGTTCAGTACATTATTGTAAAGAAAAAAACACTAAAAAGAATTACTTCAATATCCCTAGCAACATTCAACAATTCATAGAGAAAAATCTTTATTTTGAGAACAATGGAAAACTATGTAATTGTAGATAACTACTAAATTTAATGATTAAGGAAAACGTTTAGGCCCGGCCCTTCAGAAAGAAAGTGCACAGAATTTTCTCTCATGGAAGCAATTGCAAAATCAACATTTTGTTTGCAGTTATAATTAGAGGATCTATATACAGGGTGTTCGAAAAAGAATGTATCCTCTTGAAAGAAAATATTCTCTGGGCCCCTAATCCTTTATATACCGAAAGGAAGTTTGTATAGCATTTTTTCTTACCTTCGTTAGAAGAATTGAAAGTGACTACTATCGTGACACGGGAGATATTTGATCGATAGTCGAATTACTCCCATGCTCGAATGAACACGTCTCTTGTAAGGAGAGGAAAGGCTTCTGTGATCCGCTATCGCAGCTGTGTCATATCTGCAGAGAATGTTAGGACACAAACGTGATCTTTGAGAGCCTCGTGAAAAGAAGTCGCATAGTATCATGTGTGGAGACATCGGGGCCATCTGAAGAACGCTTCATCATTAGGACCAAGGGCGAGTTACGAAACACTCTGGGATATATTTATTAACATAACTTCTCGTCATTCTGCAAGTGTGGTGGAGCTCCATCCTATTGGAAAAGGAAACCTCGGGAGCCCTCTTCATGTGTAGGTATCGTTCACATCTGAAGCATGTGAAGATAGATTACTGTACACTATCGTGTACCTAAAATCATTTTCTACGAATACGAACATGTCTACACTGAAGGCAGTGCAGCTCTTTTTCTCTTTTTTTTTTGGTCATGTATTGTAACGCGGGGCAATGCACACAATAACATGTAATGTTGTGTATCATCATAAAGGGCCAGGGCGATGATTGGATCTTGATGGACGTGGAGAACTGATAGGTGATGTGAGTGGTATTGTGATCTATGGTTGTATGTTTACTGATGAATGCATAAGGAGAGGTGAAGGGGTTGCCTTTTTTTTTATGTCGATCGGCAGGGAAGCGATTGGGAAACTTTTGACTTTGTTTTTCAACCGAATATATTGATTGAATAGGTCGCCGACAATTTTACGGGGCGTCACGTCGTTGCCTTTTTCATGTCGATCGCGAGCGAAGCGAGCGTTTTTTTTTTTTTTTTTTTTTTACCGACAATATGTATTGAATCGGTTGCCAACACCTTTAGGGGCGCGTCACGTCCTTCTTTCTGTGCTGTATCGCGAGCGAAGCGAGCGCGAAATTTTTGACTTTTTTTTTTTTTTTTTTACCCACAATATTTATTCAATCGGTCGCCAACACTTTTAGGGGTGCGTCACGTCCTCTTTTCTCTGCTGATCGCGAGCGAAGCGAGCGCGAAATTTTGACCTTTTTTTCTCTTTTTAATTCTTTTTTTTTTCTTTAAGAAAAAATATTGATTTCATAGGTCGCCAACATTTTTACGGGATGGAACATCGTTTATTTGTTTTTCCAACCGTCTTTCTGTCTTGAGCCCCCGCCAAGTTAACTTTATGGTGGACAAAAACTATGTGCGGTGGGTTACCGCGGGGTTCTCCCGTTTCCTCCCACTTTCTTCATTCCACCACCATTTCAATCATTTCTCATAATCAGCGCCTCTTTTAGCCTAAGCGGCATAACGTGGGACGTAAAACAAAGATTTCCTTTAGTTGCTTTCTGTCTTGATTACGAGCGCGAAATTTTTTACTTTTTTTTTCTTTCTTTTGATATTATTCATTTAATAGGACGGCAACACCTTTACGGGCCGCCGCGTCGTCGTTTACACTTCTTCAGCCCATATTCTTTCTGCTTGTTCGTTTTCCGGCATCTTGTTATCACCGCCCGCGGGAATGCCTATGTCTTTCATCGCTTTTTGAAGCAAATCTTTAATAAATATGCACTCTCACATTTCTACTAATATGCATACCACAGTGGATAGACTGTAACTAGGAAAGCAGAAGCCTGCATATCATATTATTTAACAGTTGAAAGTGAACTGCCATTTTAAGTTTGATTTTGATCAGATGAGTGCAGTTCAACTCGTCGACAATTGTGAAGATTCTCGAGGTTAGGGACCATCCATTTTGTGCTTTGTAATGAAAATGGCTGCAGCCAAACTTCTCTGATCTGAATGAAACTTGGCATGATGATACATCTTGACCTGCTCTACAAGTTTATTTAGTATTTTCCGTTGCGCAGGCTTTTGCTTCTCCAGGTTCTCCCATGGAACTGAGAAACGTATTCAGTCGAACTTCTGCGGTAAGTCAGTATATCATCCTGAGAAGTTTGATCGAGATAGCAGAGGTTCGACTATTCGTTTTTCAATTCCATGTGATATTACAACACGGTGAACTAAATTTATATAGAAACACTTTGATTTTGTTTTGTTTTTTGCTAGCATTAAACTGAGAAAATGTTATTGAATAGACAGAGAACACCACTCAAAGAAAAGTACATCATAAGAATATATATATGGTTGCTGTGGTTCTCGGTTTAATTTGCTAGTTAAGAAACTTGCTCTAAATAAGTACATCTTACAGGTGAAAAACTAAGCCAGGCGATAGAATTAAATATAAAGTTATACACTTTTATTTTACGTTTACTAGTGTTGGGTTACTACTGTAAAATAAGTCAGTATATATGAAAGATAACTGTATTAGGTACTATTTTCCACCGGCGGTGTATTCTTGCATAGTGTACTTAATGTTTACAAGCGGGGCGCTACTAGTATGGATGCATGACAAGTGCTATTGAAACTCGAAAACTAACTGGTTTCCACTACCCTTGCTTATACGTATACCCGCGTCGCCTTCGCTCCTGTTCACTTTGGACGCACATTCTTGCTATCGCTCAGGCCCCCAGCTTTCTCCTGTTTTGGCTCCCTTAAATAGTATTCGTGCTTTTTATTGGCCACCTGGCAAAGCACTTGTAATGATTTTACACCAGTAACTCTAAAATACATGTGTATTACTTTATTTAATTCTGTCGTCTGCAGAATTTTTTTTTTTTTTCGTACAAATATGCCTTTTCATGCAGAACACTGAATTTTGCCTGTAAATTTTTGAGAATATGCTGTGACGAAACTTGAGCACCGTTCTTCTTTTCTTTCTTATCACGAGTCTTCTTTAGCCTAATGAGCACAATCATCACACGATAACGACTATTCTTTTCATTTAACTTGTAAACAAGTTGAACTAATAATAATAATTGATGTACAAAGGAGAAGTGTCCTACATATTTGAGGTAAAAAATAAAATAAATATACTTCTACTTCATCCGTGTTTACAAAGTTAAATGTTATCGATTTACAAAAAAATGGTCACCTATCCACACACTGACCAGGCTCGACACTGCTTGACCATACATATTAAAACAAAGTAGTAAGCACATTCACATAAAAATAATTAGGATTACAGTATATAAAATGTGTTAATTAAAATAGCAAATGCCTTACCTTATCACAGGCGATCCAAAGCCACTGCACATCATCTGCTACGCACACTATATTCCTCCAATATTTCACTCACTTCCTATATCACGCAACAGAAAATATTAATAAAATTCACTTAGCAACATTTTCATTTTTAATCAACAATACGTATAACAATTAAGAATAAAATTAATTGTGAGCACATTGTTATAATTAGAATACTGTTTTTATTCGTTTACAAATATGGGATTAATATAGAGCTGGCAGCAACAATATATACAACTCATCCTGTATGTATCGTAAATCCTAACTTGAGAAGACATCTCTGACGCAAACAATGAGACAAGAAATCAAATACTATATCCGACACATTTGGGGTTTATTGAACTTCAATGTTGGAAGATACCACCTTGTCGGTAGTACAAATGTAATATCCTTACAACACGCGGAACTTTTGCCAGGCATATCTAGGAATTTGGGAAGATTAATTGATATCCTTAATGTGCAATGTATGATTATGACGCATTGTTATGTACACGCAGACGGAACCAGGACAATCTATAGATGACATTTGCACTGTGTTTGGACAATTTGTTCGCAGAAAGTAACCGTTTTTGTCTATGAATACTTGAGAACATGGAAGGTATGAGATATACATTTTATGCGCAAATATTATAATACAAATCATTGTTAGTTTGGTGGATGCGTGAAAGAAAGAAAAGGAGTAGATTTTTGCAGACGTCCGGATATAAAGCGAGAACTGAGAATACGCATCTATAACATCTATTTTCTTTGTGTTAATGATATCGATGAACTAAACGGGGAAACTAAAATACAACTGTTTGCAGTATAATTCGAAGTATAGTCAAGTGCAGAGGCGTACTCACGGGGTGTCCACCGGGTGCGGACTCCTCGCAAAAGTTCCTAAGTGAACATACATTTGCAGACTTTCTCATTAAATGTAGTTATTAACAGGGAAAATATTGATGTATCATCAATATAAATCTGATCTTACACTTCATCTGTACTCTGTCTGTATCATGTTTTTGTGAAAAAGTAAGTGGAATATTTATCGTGTTTTCGAATGCAGAATAATAGTATATAGACATAGTGGCTTGTAGTATTGGAACCTTGCCCCCCGAAGCTTGGATCCCTTAGAAGAAAAAAAAAAATGCATGCGCGCCTGGTGAAATGGTTAACGAATTCAGTTCACTCGATGAATCGACAGATAGTAATACACATTTCGACAGATCGACAGCATTCGACAGATACAGACATATGAAAGTAGCACAAGAATTAGGCGAAAGTCCGTGCGTTTCCTCAATTCACGTAGGAAACAACAGAAAATATCAACTACCATAAAATAATCCGTATATATATTTAATTTATTTGGAATAAAATAAATATAGAAACAACCTGTTCATACATAACTACGGTAAGTGCGTTAATTGCTAACGTAAGAACAAATATGAAACAAGGCACAAAATAAAAAAGAAAAATAAAGTTAAAGGGAATAAATATTTAGGCTTGATTGTCATTCGTATTAAGAAGCTGGGTAATAAAATGTTAAAATCTACAGAAAATTATGAAATTAAATCAGGATTTGAAATAAAAGTCTATACATTGGAAGTAGGCCAGGGAGTTTGCAAGGCAGATGTGTGCGACACGCGTTACTTTATAGATTCCCTTCATTGAACTATAGTAAGCAGTACGAAGATGGTACTTTGCGTATAATCACAGGAAGGATTGAAGTTAATTACCATGGTAATATAATTATTTATTGATAAGTATTTCCATGTTAAATTATGAAAATTATAAGCACAAGGAGGGTGAAAAAGTAGTGTGACCGACTTAGCAATGACTGAAACATAAAATAGAAAAGCGAATAAAAACAAATGCCTTTTGAGTTATGTGGAATAAAGTTTCTTCTAGCCAGTAAGGAAGAATAGGATCTGGTGCATTCATTGAATACCTGAAAAAAATCGTTTATCAAAATAGAAGGAAACACACTTATCGTTGTGGCAACTACGAACTTCTGTTTACCTCAGCCCGCCTCAGCAAGTGCTTTCTATCCGGTCCGCGCTCCGTAACCAAACTCAACGCTGCCTGCCAGCGAAAATTTCATTCTTCAGTATCGTTGAGTTTATTGCAGAAAGCAATGGCAGATACGGCATCAGCACCTGCAGCCCCGGCACAGGCTTCTCCTAAGAAGTCTGCAAAGCCTAAGAAACCAAAAACAACACCTTCTCATCCAAGAACATCAGAAATGGTGAACAACGCCATCAAGAATTTGAAGGAAAGGGGAGGAAGTTCACTGCAAGCTATTAAGAAATACATCTCTCAGAACTACAAAGTGGATGCCGAGAAGCTTGCTCCATTTATCAAGAAATACTTGAGAAGTGCAGTTGCTTCTGGGTCTTTGGTTCAGACCAAGGGAAAAGGTGCATCTGGATCGTTTAAGCTTAGTGCTTCATCGCTGAAGGAGAAGCCTGAAGGTGGATCTTCAACCAAGGCGAAACGATCAGCATCAAAGGAGAAGAAGCCTGCGAAAAAGCCAGCAGCTAAACGTCCCAAGAAGACTGGTGAAAAGAAAAAGGCTGCTGCTCCCAAACCTAAGAAATCACCATCTAAAGTGAAGAAGGCAAAAACTCCCAAGAAGCCAAAGGCCCCGAAGCCAAAGAAGGCTACAGCAAAACCGAAAAGTGCTAAGAAGGCTGCACCAAAGAAGAAGTAAATGTGTCAGTAAATCATCTGACATTTTAAAACGGCTCTTTTTAGAGCCATCAAATACTTTGAGAAGAGTAAAATTGTGCTTTTCCTATCATTATCACATGTTCATTCATAGCAATGTATAGTATACACGCAAGGGACTTTGAGTTTTCTTTTTAACCGAAGCACTTCTTGATGTAAGTGCTTTATAACAGAGGGGAATTGAGGGTGGGGAAAGAAAGCTTTCACGGGTGTCAAGAATGGTGTACTCGAAAAAAAATGGGGAACACATTACGTAATGTCAATTTGTGATCACTTACTTTTTCCTTGTTCCTATCTTCAAGTAGCGAAACAGTACAGAAAACGCACTTAATGCATTTGTTAGAAAAACTTTTGCAGGCTGACTGGGTTCGATTCTCGGTGGGAGCTCAAATGTTTCGCATTGCACGTTAATAAGTAGGTCCACGTTTGAAACAGCCTTGCTGCTGAAAGGGACACTAAACTAAAATCAACTCTTTTCAAGGCTGGGGTGAAAGAAATGTTCGAACTTATTACAACTCGTGAAAGTGAAGTAGACTGTTTCAATTTAACGTCGTACTATTATGATTTTTATGATAAAGGAGACGGGTGATTACGCCTAATGAATGATGGAAATACTGGTGTAATGAGAAAGTGTTAGGAAAAGGGAACACGCTAATAACCAC
>NW_027657990.1:0-15622 GCF_964235325.1 Thermobia domestica
GCCTTTTTTTTGTGTGTGTGTGTGTTGAGTTTTGCTACAATATCCCAATTACTAGAGCTACAGATAATTTATGAAATCGCTTCAAGTATGTATGTTCTCTCACTGCTGATAGTATACAATGAGAGTGGTAGTATAGAATGGTAGTTTCCGCTTGCCTTCTTCCCCGCAGTATCCCATTCTGACCACGCCTGCCACTAATGTCCAAGTTACCGTACCAATTCCTGATTTCCTCCAACTTGACTACTTAAGAACTGTTGAATTTTCACAAGGCATTATTCGTTTGGCTACTCCATTTAGACCAATTTAACGTGGCTCTTGTGGTAGTCAATTCATAGCTCTAAATTTCGTTATAACAGAATACAGAAGTGTCTTCGTAAAAGTGACGTTTATGGAGAAGGCTATTAATGCCTGTACTTTTAAAAAAAAAAGAATTTTTATTTCATATTAGAACTATTAATAAGAATTTTTGTTTTAAAAAATTCAATTTATTACAAGTACTGTAATTCAGTTGTTTTTAGTTAAATTAACCTTACAAATAGTATGCGCATAACTGTAAAGAGTATCCTCGTTAACAGAACACAAACAAGAATTGATTCAACTTAACAACTTATTGGTTACATATATATTGCATAAATGAATAAACGACCTTATCTAACAGAATAAAAACTGAGGATTATAATTGATAACGAGCAACGTACTTTCTAGCTGTATAAAATTAGGTATTTTCGATTTTCTTGAAAACTACGCATGTGAGTTTGCCCTCAAGTATGTCATTTTGTTTAGATTGATATGAACTTTGGACATTATGTTAGTTAAACGAAAATTGAAACTTAGATTTAATCCTAATTTATATCTCATTAAAAATACTTTGTACTTTCGCCCTGCTAATGTCATAATAAGGACTTCACGAGGATATTTTTAGGTGGCGTGGTTTCAGTACAGCATCGTATATTTACATTTTTGCGTATCGTTGTGCGTGGGGGGACAGTGGTTCATTGGTAGAGCGCTTAGCTCTAGTGCAAGGGTCCCTGGTTGGATACCAGGCCAAATAAGCTTATGGTGGATTTTCACAGGGTTTTCTCAGAATACTCCTGTTTCCTTCCACATTATCATTTCACCAATTCTTCCATCATAATTCACTTGCGTCGTTCCCTTGGCCTACCAGGCATAATCGTGGGACGTTAAACTAAACTATTTCTCGATTGGTATGTGTCTGATCTTTGGAAATTTGTTTCGTTGAACACTAATACAGTAATATGTATAATTTAAACAGCTTAGTTGAATCTTTTCAGATTCTTTTCTCAAAGAGGATCAAAAAGAAGTATACTTAGTCTATCATTTTAAATTATTAGTACAAAGTTTCCTAAAGTCTATGTGCAGAGAACAATTACAAACAGTTTTATTTCTCTCTTTTTGAAAAAACAAACTGTAATTGTGGCTATATGAACATAATTTAGATTTGCTATTCATTTCTGTTCTTCTGTTCCATTTCGAGAGCAAGGAATGATTCCTACACATAAACTACCGCATTTGGATGACAGAACAATATTCCCCAACGACCGTCACAATAATAAATTACTGTCAATAGCTTTGAATAACGTGAACGGAAAGCCTGGCTTGTGTTTGGAGATGAAAACAACAGGATTAAAGTCGCTACGTTTGTGGTTCTAATAACCCTTTGTTGATTGATATGTCCATGACAAATTTCATTTCACCAAGAATATTTTGCAACTGAAACTTTAATTCACAAAATCTACAGGATTATCATTAGATTTGCATACATGGTAACATATACGTACATGGTAATATATATATATATATATATATATATATATATATATATATATATATATATATATATATATGTGTGTGTGTGTGTGTGTGTGTGTGTGTGTGTAACCTCGTTTCGAACATGCCATACAGTACAAGAGCAATGTCATAATGAGGATGAGGCTGTACATTCCAGATCTCACGTATCCATTTATAGAGGCTGAGAAAGCTCCAGAGCCCTTTTTGAATCAGAGTCGTACGAGAAATAAACCTCGTTCCCAAAGGAACTCCAACTTATGTCATCCGATTGGCAGATAAATACTGTACTACTTTTATATATCTACCATATATCAATAAAACAAGATTTACAAGATAAGGAGGTTTATTCCGTTATACCCTTCGCAAAAAATTGCGCAGCGTAATGCAGCATAAAACTTCCAAGTATCAATTGTAACTGCTATGCCTATTATCGCAAACTAAAACGCAGATGTTCCGTTGCGTTGGTGTAATCCGTTACAAAAGGGGCCAAAGCTAATATAATCACAATTCTAGGATGAAAGAGCAATTTGCTATTCTAGTATAATTGTATCTGAAGTGGTTTTAAGTTTTTTTTAATAAAATTACATAATAATCTTGTCAAGAAAGGCGCAAGTAAGGTAATCCATGATTACGCAAAAGATAATCGTAACTATGTAAACATCATAACTTTACCAACAAGCTCATTGTTTTTATGGGTGTAATGGCTTTTGAATAACTATGACTTATAGCTGTATTTATGAAAAGAGAGTTTGTAAATTACATTGAATAATGGAAGTTCCTTAACTAAAGATAAATAGTTAATGCCGTGTATTTTCAAAATATAAAGAAGATATTCCAATGTAAAATTCAAGTGTATTCCTGAAAGTACTAAATATAAATATACACAAAGGAAAATTAAATATGAAGACTTCATTAATTGTTGATAGTGAAGGAACGTGACGGCTACGTCACTCAGTGGATAATACCACAGAAGCGTACTGCATAACTAGAATTTATTACCACTTTCGGAATATATGCTTCACACTTGTAGTGGCCCTGATAAAATCGCCAAAAATATCACGCCAATAAGCGTCTCGTTTGTCGCGTGGAAATCAGAAGCGTCATTTCAGATTTTGTCGGGAGGCGTCCAAGATTGTTCACTGACAAGAGTGTTTCACGCTTTTTAGTTAGTGAATTCGTATTCAATTTAATACAAAGGATGCACTTTTCAAACTCAGAGGTCTAATTGTTCCTCACTACCCTCCCCAATTGACACCCCTAATGAGAATAAGATTTCAAGAAAATTAATTTTTTATATTATTTCGAGCAGAGAAACCTTCAGACGTGGGAGGAAACTGGTAACTTTTTAGTGTATGGGTTTGCTATATAAATTGAAAGTTACATATTAATGATTAATATCCTGTATTTTTGTTCCCTGTAAACTGAAAGATCTTTCTGATAAATCAAATCACGTTTAGTAATTTTGTCGTTATGGGGTAATTTTGTCAGGTACTCTTCCCTAAATCTCAAGAAGTTCACCTTTGCTTCCACATTAGGAAATCTACATTAAACCAGCCTTAAAATAAGTCTCTTAAACTTATAGTAAGGAGCGTTGGAATAGTTATAATACCCATTTTAATTATTATATTCGTTTACTTCATAACTATTGCTCTGAATACTCCAGTATTGTAACTCTTCACGAGTTTGTAAAAATCAAAGCAATTAACACTCTTCTTACATCGTATTGGAAACGTACAAAAAGCATACGAAGCAAAGCAGCAAATTATAATAGAACGGAGACTGCAGTATTCCAAGAAATGTGTAAAAAATATATACGGGGCCAACGAAAACTAATACATAAAGTACAGGATGAAAACCATATTGTCCATCAGGGTTAACTGGTATTACCATTGTTTTATATATATATATATATATATATATATATATATATATATATATATATATATATATATATATATATATATATATATAACGTTACTTCTTTCTCTTCTTCTTTGCTATGTTTCGCAGTTTGGACCCAGACACTGGGGCTACTTTTGTTGCCCCGTTTACAGAGCAGGAGTTAAACATGCCATTCCTTTGGCAAAGCGTAATAAGAAGCAGGCTCAGTACCAAATGAGCTGTATTTATCTTTAATGAAGTTATTACCTTTTCTCACTAACATGTAAGATACACGTATATAATGAATTTTGATGTAAGCCTAAATTACCTCGAAGGATGGAAAGAGGTTTGGCATTTTTCCTAAACCTGCAAAGTCTACTTGAATGAATCATTATCGTCCCATCACATTACTTAATTCTGAGTACAACTTTTTTGTCCATATTCTGGTCAATCGACTTGGGATAGCATTAGAGTGTTTATTATTATCTCCATTTCAGAAGGTCATCGTTCTTGTGTAATTTTATATGTTTTATTAAGTAATATAACAGACACGGTTGCTTATTTTCATAATATTAATGGTTATTCCACGGCATTATTATCCCTTGATATGGGGTCTCTGGTTCGATTCCAGCTGCCACCAAGTAGACTTTGTGGTTGACAAACACCTTCTGCGTGGGTTTTCTCGAGGTTACCCCGTTTCATTTTCTTCATTCAACTAATATAATCCACCTCAACATCACTGTTTTCCTTAGAATTGGTGCATAATTCGTAGATAATGGACTGAGTGGCATATCTTTCCTTTATAATTTTAGAGAAGAGGGATTTAAATTTTTAGGTTTAATGATATAGCCTGCTAGCTATTTCAAGATACGCCTTTTTCAGGAGGTTCATATCTTCGTTAAAGTAAAGAATTCAATCCTGAATGTTTTATGGTTCATAGAGCAGATTAAATAAGGATGGATGGTGTTCATAACTGAAATTACGATTTTTCAAGTTACGCCACTTTGTTCTCTTCACCGATAAATTAAGGAACGGTAGACGAAAACAATATGCAAAATGAAGATAAATAAGAAAATCAAAGTGATAAAGTGCACAAGAGCAGGACAGTAGAAACGTGTGGCTAGAGAGAGAGAGAGAAAATAGGAGACGTTAAAACGTTCCCCTATTTAGGAATTCTAATATCCTAGGACAGAAGAAGTGAAAAAGAGATAAGTTCAAGAGAGCAAGCTAAACAACCATTTAAGAGGATAAGAGGACTGCTAACATCAAGAAATATGTCAAACGTTAGAAAACGATTTATTGAGACTCTGGAATAGTACGTGGATCCGAGACGTGAACATTGAGAAAAACTTAAATACCCAAGCTGGAAGCATTTGAAGTGTGATGTTGGCAGAGAATGTTACGCATATCATGGACTGAAAGGAAAGGAATGGATACGTGCTAAAGAAAGCTAATGAAGAATGACTGATCATGAAGATAATAGGAAAAAAGAAACAAAATGCTAAGCCATCTTATTCGATTGGATCACCGTGTTGATAATGGGAAAGGAGGAAGGAAAATCAAGAAGAGGAAGGAAAATCAAGAAGAGGAAGGATATTTAGATGCAGTTACAAAGATGAGGTCTTATCAAAATGTAAAACAGCTCTCTAAACGGAGAGAAAAAGTTTTAAAATTCCCATGTTGCCTACTAACCTATGGTTGAGGTTAGAAAGAAGAAGACACGAAAACAAGAAAGAAGAATATTGAGAAACAAAGCATGAACCAACTTCCTTTAGGTGATCACTGCAATTGCATTACATCCTTTAATTTAACTACAACTATCCTTTAATGTTAAGTGCAGTTTACCATCACGAGGAGTACACCTACGGAAACAGACCAGATTTAGAGGTGTAACAGGAAAAAGCACTATATTGTATTTTCTAGTGACATACGGGGTACATACAGGCTTTCTTGCAGACAGGTTTGGCGAGGGTAACTGTAAAATCTAAATGTAATGGGCTATATATCTATATACAGGAAATATGCAATCTATGTCAGAAAAGTAAATGTATATCTCTTTTTTGAGTCTGGAATTCCTGCGCTCTAACCGTGGCCAGTATGAGAAATCAATCAATCAAAAGTGTAGTGAAGGGTAAGGAAAAAAGCCTAACCTGAATAAGACATTGAAGAGGGGCATAAACTACGAATACGAATAGTGCTTGGTGTAAATAAAGAACTACACCAAAAGAGAAATCCAGAAACAGCAGGTAACCGCAGAAAAATAGTAAAAATTGTCGAGGTGGGAACATAAAACACAAATACGAACCTGTATGTCAATAACTGAACATTTACCAAATAGCGACCTTGGTGTAGTGGTTAAGACGTAAGATTATGAATCCAAAGTACGTCAGTTCGCATCCATTCCGAGGAGTATTTTCCTTACATTTTTAAATAATGCATACAACATATGATATGTGGTAAAAGAGAGCGTATTACCCGTTTAATATGTGAAGTGAAAACGAGGTAAAAATTCTAGTGACATTTATTACAGAAGTGAAACAATGAAAACGAAGAAACAAGAATATCTAATCAGGGATATGTATCGAAGGGCGTTGATCGGAAAAACGAAATTTTCTGGAATTTCGCATATGTGAGTCTCTACAATACACAAATTTCTTTATAAATATGCCTATTGCAGAGACCATCATATCAGAAATACCGCAAAATGTCTATGCACTTTTGCCGTTTATCACCCTCTGAGACGAAAACCACCCTCAGTTCGAAAGTATATCTCTCTCCCGCTCCCTGTATATGTATGCATACAGAGAGAGATAGAAAGAGAGAGATATGTTCACGGAACTGAGAGTGATATGCGTCCCTTCAAATCGACGAGATGACAAATAGTTCACATAAAGTTCCAAGATCCGAATCACATACTCATATCCCGAATGCCAAAACATTGTAATTCGCACAACTCTGCCTCTCCCCAAAAGTGTCCTGTGCAAACAACAAGTTTTAGAATGAGAGACCATATTGAGACGATAATATTAAGTTTATAAGTATACTCTAACAGATTCCTATTCAGTTATTTCCAACTACAACTACTTTCATTCATACACTATGTAACAGTCTTGTTTATACGCGACTTTTAATGAAATAGAACTTTATTTCAAATAAAAAAAAACAATGCAGGAAGCGCCAAGTTGTAAGGCAACCTAAACGAATCCAGTTATATTTCCAAATAACACTGTTCAACAACGAAAATGTAAATTGAACAAAATCAGCTAATTCTTATTGATTTTGTGGTGCTGATCACGAATTTGAAAGTTGTTTTCGAATATTAGCTCTACTTTTTGTTTTACAGGCATGTCTAATAATAACGCTTTAAAAATAAATATATTCGCTTCGTTTGGGGTAAAATGTTACACTGGTCCGGCAACACTGGAGAAACTATATGAACGCTTGGTTTCATTGTGTTCCTTATCTCAGTAGTGTTCTGCTATTGTTAGAAAACACAGGTTTAGTGCAGTTATGAGCGTTTTGGGTGTGACGTTTGTGTAGTGAAGGACATAAAAATATTACAAGTACGCAAAAATACTGGTATTTCGAATGTATATTTTTAAATAGTTGTCGGAACTATTTCAAGTGACATTTTAAGGATTTCAATAAACAAAAATGCCGCGAAATTGTGTAAACAGTGCGGATAGCTTCTGCTACGTGTGTGGGGAAGTGACATTTTCCTCACAAAAGCAGACTATAACACTACTAATAAGAAAAGTCTATCAATATTACTTTGGTTGTAAAATTGGAGACCAAGATAAATCTTGGGCACCCCACATTGTGTGTAACACTTGTGCCAGCAATCTAAGAAATTGGATTAATGGGAAGGGGCGCTCAATGCCTTTTGCAGTGCCCATGATTTGGAGGGAGCCAAGCGACCACATCAGAGACTGTTATTTTTGTATGGTTCCTTCCGTCAAGAAGGGAATTTCCACGAAGAAGAAGCGGGCCTTGATCTATCCTAACATTCCTTCTGCAATGCGCCCTGTTCCACATGGAGAAGGACTATCTGTTCCTGACCCACCTAAAGAATACGATCTTTTTTCTGATGATGATCAAGAAGTTCAAGCTCCTGAATCAAGTACTTCGAAGGACCCTACGTTTGTTGTAGAAGAACCTCCATGTGAACCACATAGACTTACTCAAGAGGAACTAAGTGATCTAATCAGAGACTTGGACCTCTCGAAAAACAAAGCCGAAATTTTAGCGTCACGCTTAAAGCAATGGAATTTATTGCAGAAAAAAGTAAATATTTCAGTGTAACGGAATAGGGAGAAGATGTTCACTTCATTTTTTTACTATGGAAGACACACTTGTGGCATGTACAGATGTAAATGGTCTCATGAGGGCACTTAAAATTAATTACGAACCTACGGAGTGGAGGCTCTTTATAGATTCGTTCAAGGTGAGTTTAAAGGTAATGTTTTTACATATTGGAAATGAACTTCCTTCAATTCCTGTAGGTAACGCAGTTCATATGAAGGAATCTTATGAAAACTTGAAACGTTTACTTCAAGCCATTAAATATTACGATTTTCAGTGGCTCATGTGTGGTGACCTTAAAGTAATAGCACTGTTGCTAGGTATGCAGTTAGGGTATACAAAGTATTGTTACTTTATATCGTGGATCTCATTACCGCAAAAGTGATTGGAGTACCAGAGAAACTCTTCAGCCGGGAGTGAAAAATGTGCAGCATGAACCACTGGTAGATCGTAACCGAATTTTGTTTTCCCCTCTACATATTAAATTGGTATTATGAAAAGTTTTGTTAAGAGCATGAACCAAGAGGATGAGGCCTATAAGTACCTAAGAGGACAATTCCTTCGATTAAGTGATGCCAAAGTTAAAGAGGGTGTTTTCATAGGGCCACAGATTAGGCAACTATTCAAAGATCACAAGTTCGACGAAATTCTCCAAGGTGAGGAGAAAGCTGCGTGGGAAAGCTTGAAGAGTGTTTGTTCACAGTTCTTGGGAAGACACCGAGCAACAAATTACAAACAACTGGTAGCAAAGTTGTTATTGTGCTATGAAAATCTTGGTTGCAATGTCTCTAAAACTCCACTTTCTTCATTCACATCTAGACTTCTTTCCCGAAGATTGTGGAGCAGTAAGTGACGAACGTGGTGAGCGTTTCCATCAAGATATTGCAGCCATGGAGAAGAGATATGAGGGAAAGTGGAGTTCTAACATATTGGCCGACTACTGTTGGACTATTGCAAGGGATGCTCCAGATGTAACCTACAAAAGGCAAGCCAAGCGAAGACGCTCAAAATAAAATAAACATAATCCTGTACAAGGGATCACTTGAAACTTTTGTCTACATTGCAGTGTAGTTCTTGCACAAAAAGGTATTTGTACATATTTTTCATATTTTGATGTTAATACTGATTTTTATTACGGAATTGTTAATGTTTAACTTGACCACGGTTACTTTATTTTCTGTATCGCTGTGAAACTGGTATTTGCGCAATTTTGAAAAAGGAAGTACAAGGGTATAGAAAGCAATAGGTTAGGGAACTTCTTAACTCCCCAGCTTATCACATCACAGTGAAATAGATAAAAAAAAGTGAAATGTAGGTTTTTACAAGGATTTTGCTTAAATGTTCTATAAATATTAATACATTTGTATATATACAGCTACTGTTGTACAAGGGCGTTTTTTTCACAACCTGAGCTAAGAAAATTCTTCTATTATCATTTTCTTTCATATTATGCTTAAATGAATGTAAAAATCGCAATTTCAAAGAATTTACATGCTTTCGATCAAAATTTGTTGAACAGTGTAATTAATCTCGGTCCGATTCCCGGTCAGGTAGAATCATTTTTTCGTACAAAATAATGGCTGCAAACAGATGTCCATAATAAACGAAATCGAGACTCGTGTTCAGCACAGATAAATCTTCGTAGATGACCAGAAAATTCATATTTTGGTTTTCTCGTTCAGTTTGTATTAAGAAAGGAATTTCTATATATTTTTCACTGTCCTGTGTTTGTTTAGGTTACCTTACAACTTGGTGTGCATTGTATTGTTTTTTTATTTGGAATAAAGTTGTATTTCAGTAAAAAAAATCAAAGTGTACAAACAAGATTGTTACATACTGTATGAATAAAACTAGTTGTAGGAAGAAATAACTGAATAGGAGTTTGTTAAAGTGTATTTAAATAGCTAAATATTTTGATCTCAATATGGTCCCTCATTCCAAAAGTTGTGGATGTTTGCACAGGGCACTTTTGGGGAGAGGGGGAGTTTTGTGAATCACGATGTTTTGGCATTCAGGATAAGAGTTGTATGTTTTAAAGATCTTGAAACCTTAGGTGAACGAATAGTTTAGTATAATATTTGCAATAATGAGTTTGATGTTTCATAGCTGTTTGCATTAAGCATTCTTATTATGTAATCGTCTATTTGTCATCTCGTTGATTTGAAGGGATGCATGTCACTCTCAGTCTGGGAACATTTCTCTCTCTCTCTCTCTCTCTCTCTCTCTCTCTCTCTCTCTATATATATATATATATATATATATATATATATATATATATATATATATATATATATATATATATATAATACAGAGAGCGGGAGAGAGAGATACTTTCGAACTGAGGGTGGTTTTCGTCTCAGAAGGGGATGATCAGTAAAAGTGCCTAGAAATTTGGCGGCATTTCTGACATGATAATCTCTGAAATATTCACATTTATCAAGAAATTCACCTATTGTAGAGACCCACATGTGCGAAATTCGGGAAAATTTCGTTTTTGCGATCACTGCCCTTTGATGCATATCCCTGATTGGACATTCTTGCTTCTTCATTTTCATTGTTTCACTTCTCTAATAAATGTCACTGGAATTTTTACCTCGTTCTCACTTCACATATTAAACGGGTAATGCGATCTCTTTTATCACCTCTCGTGTATTGTATGCGTTATTAAAAATATAGAGAAAATACTCCTCGGAGTGGATGCAAACTGACTTTCTTTGGATTCATAATTTAACGTCTTAACCACTACATTAAGATCGCTATATGGTAAATGTTCAGTTATTGACATACAGGTTCGCATTTGTATTTTATGTTCCCACTTCGACAATTTCTACTCTTTTTTCTTCGTTTACCTTTTGTTTCCGGATTTCTCTTTCGGTGTCGTGCACTATTCGTCTTTACACCATGCACTATTCTTATTCATACTTTGTGCCCCCTCTTCACTGTCTTATTCAGATTAGGCATTTCTCCTTATCCTTCACCACACTTTTGATTGATTTAATTCTCATATTCTCCATGGTTAGAATGCAGGAATGACAGTCGGAAGAAAGAGATATACATTTACTTATCGGGCAGAGAGTACGTAATGATGATGAAATATGAAAACTAGTACCATACTTAGGCACTTAGTATCTGTTTTCATTTTTCACATACGTATATTGTTTCTTCTTCCATTCTTTAATATTTGTTATATACATATTTATATGTTCAACCAAAGGAATCGCGGAGTATAAAATATGGAGGAAGTGGAAATACGAAAGGAAATAGTAATACAATAGTAAATCGAATTTTAATTTACATTGTCAATTATACTTTTTTAAACTATATGTTTTCTTACTCTGTCTTAGGTCGCCATTACTCAAAAATTAAAGTTACATTCGCATGCCTATATAACCAACTGAATTAAATTGGACCATTACAATGTGTTTTTATCCATAATAATAATAACAGACTTAAGAAGCACGATTACCTATTCCTAATTTCTAGTTTAAAATAAATACAATCTTGAGATATCTTGCAAAGGGCACACATGTTATATTAAATTTGCAAAAGTGATTGTAAGTATTATTAAAATTTTCTTGATAATAATAATATTATTATTATTATTATTATTATTATTATTATTAATAATAATAATAATAATAATAATAATAATAATAATAATAATAATAATAATAATAATAATAATAATTTCTATTCTGATCAGTTGTTTTTTTCGAAACAGGAGTCACAGGCTTAATACAAAATTGTTGTTAGATTAAATTTTGGTTCCGTAGGATGTAGGAGGAAATTAGTTTCTCTAACGCGAGTCATTTATGGTGCTTCCGCTCTTTAATGCAATTCACACATTCTCGAGTAATGTAGTGCCTTGACATCGAGCGAAGTTCAATAGTTGCAGTGATTCACACAATCTCGACGTTTTTTATATGCTAATCAGACATTCTTGTAATAACACTACAGAGCTTAAAATACAACTACAAAACTTCTTTTTAATAGCATAGTTCAATTTGTCAAACGAATTGGTTAGTTGATTGATCTTCTTTCAGCAAGGGAGATATATGGAACGTGGAATTCGAAACACATGACCTACCACCGGAAGTCGATCAGGGATCTCCGGTGCGTACGCTATGAGTGAGCTCTGGATTGTTTTACATTGGTTCTTATGTACAGTTTTAGTTATCAACTTGTTTTGACTGACGACACGCTTTACTGAAGTTCCATCACATAACACATTTGTTTGATATTTTATTAATTGTAATGTAAGTTATAATATTGAAGTCTGAAAATAGTGACTAACAGTACTGAGTATTGCTGTTGAAACTGAAGGCATTGACAAGCAGGTCGGTAGCCAGTCTAAAAATGTAGGTAGGGCCCGGTAGAAGAAAGAGGGGGGCCCGATCCAACAATATTACAGTTAAACATCATATTATAGTTCATTTGCAAGCCTACCGTTAAAATTTTAGGGAGCGGTAAAAATTTAGGGGGACCCAGCCCCCTAGACCCTCCTTGGATACGGATCTGTTGACTAGTACATTCTGTCTCAATATTGATTTTAGAAAAGTATTAAATGGTTCATGATTTTTTAATTCCAAAATTTCGTGTCACAACTTATGGAACTGCGTAACACCGGTTGGGAACCACATAGGTAAAGTAATAAAGTACCGTAAGTTCAAAGTTGAATGATAGTGTAGAATATAACCTGTTTTGGGAAAATAAATTGTCAAAGCGTTAAAAGAAGCAGAATTCTGTAGCAGAATTTTAACTTTTATTACATTATTGTTAAATAGATTAGTCCAAATCTGGAGCAAGCTTGCAATCGTGGAACTAGCAAGTTTGCTATAGCCTTAATAAAATCTAACTTGTTCAAAGATAGACTTATAACACTTGTGTCAATTTAAAGAGATCATAAAGAAAGCCTTATATTACGTTTTAATGGTAAATCTAGAGCAAACTTGCTATCGAAAAACTAGCAAGTTTGCTATAGTTTTGGTAAGGTCTAAATCCTTCATCAATAGGCTTATGACAAGTGTGCCAATTTAAAGGACTGTTAAAACTAGCCTTGTATTATGTATTAATGCAAATCTGGAGTAAGCTTGAGATCGAGAAACTAGCAAATTTACTATAGCCTTGGTAAAGTCCAACTCGTTGAAAGATAGACTTATAACTGTTATGAAATTTTTTTAAAAAAACAAGAATACCCTTATATTATATATTTTACCAAACCTGGAGCAACCTTACAATTGAGGAACTAGTAGATTTGATAATGCCTTAATAAGATCTGCAGCTGTTTAAATGCAAGCTTGAGACAAGTCTACAGACCAAGACTTGAAGGTTTGAATAGGTCTAGTGAAAGGGGCTGCAGTGGTATTAGGGATAAAATTCATGTCTACCACTTTGAAGCTGGAATCTTGTCTCCTTCTTGTGTTGTTTATTTAAGATGAGTAGTGTATTTTGCTGTATTCTAAGATATCTATCTATCTATCTATCTATCTATCTATCTATCTATCTATATATATATATATATATATATATATATATATATATATATATATATATATATATATATATATATATATATACTATGTGATCAAAAGTATCCGGACACCGCCAAAAACATACGTTTTTCATATTAGGTGCATTGTCCTGCCACTTACTGCTAGGTACTCATTACACTAGTTAACAAAGGTTTTGTTACATAAAAGGAAATACCTGTTCTTAAAGGAACTTTTTGCGCTGAATTCGAATATGTACTAGGTTTTTCTCCATCACGTACGATTTTCCCGTAACAGAGGGATTTTCGGGAAAATCCCTCAAAAATTTCCCTTTTCGTTTATTTTACACCCCAAGATCTTGTCCCCTTGCATATACTAACATAGAAATTATACCTAAGTATACTTTGATTCATATTTAACAAACCCTCCAAGTTTCGTAATAATCGCTTTATTCTTTCTAGAGAAATAAATATGTTTGTATGCATACTGTGTGTACTGTTATTGCACCTTAAAGTAATGCTTTCAGATCTCTTAAGTTGAGGTAAAACGTTTTGCTTTATTACCACAAACACATATATAAAATATAATACAATATAATTTACAAGTGTGACAATTTACAATAAACAATAATACAAATGTACCAAAAGGTCATGAAAAGACAATCAAAACTATCACAATATATGAAACTTCCATTGGGTTACAAAAACGTACACTACTTCCTTCTTTTATAAGAAATGTTGCATTCTCTAACAAGACCCCAACAATGGTCCCCCATCATTGAAGGATCCCATCGTCCCTGGTACCTTTTCTCCATTGCCATTATATCTTGGTGGAATCTTTCCCCCTGTTCGTCGCTGAGAACACCTAGGTTAGCAGGAAAGAAGCTGAGGTGGGAGTGCAAAAAGTGGATTTTTAAAGATATCCTACAACCCAACTCTTTGTATTTCTGTATCATGTCCTGTACGATTTCTGTATCATGTCCTGTACGATTTCTGTGTAACTCTCAGCTTTGTTATTGCCCAGAAAGTTGCGCATAACACACTTAAATGTTGTCCAGGCAGCTAGCTCAGCACTGTTTAACTTGCTGTCAAAGCTATCATCAAGCATTAATTTCCTAATTTGGGGACCAATAAACACTCCCGCTGAAATCTTAGCATCACTCAGGTTAGGGAACTTATCTCGCAAATACTTGAAACCTTCACCAGATGTGTCCATGGCTTTGACAAAGTTTTTCATAAGTCCTAACTTGATATGAAGTGGCGGTAGTAATATCTTATTAGGATCTACCAAAGGAGCGTATTTGACGTTGCATTCTCCAGGTACGTAATTCACTCTAGGTTCCCATTCCTTCACTTCATAATGTTTGTCATCAGCTCGGCTATCCCATAAACATAAAAAACATTGGTACTTCGTGTAACCGCACTGCAGTCCTAATAAAATACCAACTACCTTGAGATCACAACATATTTGCCAACAATGGTCCTTGTAATTTATAAGATTTAGCAAAGTTGACATGGTGTCATAGGATTCCTTAATCTTCACTGAGTGCGCAAGTGGTATAGAAGGTTTCTTATTTCCATTATGTAAAAGGACAGCTTTAAGGCTGACCTTTGACGCGCCGATAAATAACCTCCATTCTTCTGGAACGTAAGGAATTCCTAGCTCCGCCATCAACCCATTTATATCCGTACATACGCACACATTATCTTGCATTGAGAAATAGCTTGAAAATTGAACATGCCTTTTCCTGTACACTGATATGTTCGTTTCTGCATTCAATAAGTTCCACTGCTGGAGCCTTGATCCCAGAAGTTCCGCCTCTTGTTTTGTCAGGTGCAAATCACGGACTAGGTCATTAAGTTCACATTGCCGTATAAAATGTGGCTCACGAACACAGTCAGGGATGAACGTTGGATCCGTGGATGTACATGTTGATGTCGATGGTTCATCAAGGTCATGATCTTCATCAGAGTCTTTTGGCCATATCTCTTCCCAGTTGGTAGGGGGCTCGGGAAGTGGAAGTTCATCCCCGTGCGGAATAGGTCTAATTGCGGATTTAACGTTGGGATAACTTATTGTGTATTTGCTTTTTTTAGAATGTTCCTTAACTACTGTGAGACAAAAATAACAATCATCCAGAT